>NC_088341.1:23512500-23740000 GCF_036884655.1 Musa acuminata AAA Group
ACAACTTTAGTGGGTCGTTTAAAATATTTTTTTATTTTTGTCATAAAAATAAATTACAAACTAACATATAAAATAAAATAAAAAAATAAAGTAAAATAATCTTATTTTGTTTTAAGAATCCAAATTTATTCTCTCTGATCTCTCCAAATAAAGTAAAAAAAAAAATCAGTTCCAGAAACAAAATATAAATAGTTTTATTTTTTTTTCTATTCCTTAAAAAGATGGAAATAGCAAATGGCTACAGAGGAAGAGAAGACTTAACAAGTCCTCGTTGCTCTGTTAGTTTCCGTGGGTTCCTTCGCCCTCCGCCAACGCCGCCGCCGCCGCCGCCGCCGAGTACATACACCTTCATAAGACACACGGTACAAAGCCACCATGCTCCTCCGGCAATCTCCTCTCATTGCCTCCCCAAACCCCTGTCCAATCCCTCGAAACCCTAGATCTTACCCGATCTCCCGAATTCTCTTCTCCCGTTGCTGCTTCGGAACCCTACGCGATCGGAGCCTCCCCTCGCTGCAGTGCTGCGCGTCCAAGGGATCCGATGCAGCGGCGGTGGAGGCGGTGACCGAGGTCGAGGTGGCGGTCGGGGAAGCCGAGAGCCGCGAGGCAGGGGGAGCGGGATCGGCTGGGGTTAGCGTGGGGATCGGGAGCCCGGCTCTGACCGCTGGACTTGGGTTATACCGGATGAGCTTGGGGGATCAGGCGTTCTTCCTTTTGGCTTTCATCGCTTGCACGGTATGCGGTTTTTCTTCCTATTGTTGAATCTACAGGCACGACTTATTATTTGTTTCCAGTTGTTGTTGTTAGATGATGTCATGGTAGAATGATATGCTTTCTTATGGCTTCATTTCTTATTCTTTTACCTATTGTCGTTACAACATCTTGCCGTTTATTCAATGTAGAATCTCACTACGCATGGAGGTATTCAAAATATGCTATCTCAGTATTTGTCATGTTAGAAATTGATTTTGGCATTGTGTTTTCCCCCTTTTCTTTAATTAGTTGAACGTCACTATATGTGGAGGTATTCAAAATCTGTTGTCTTAGCATTTCTTATTTCAGAAATTTAGAGTTGTGAACCTAGCAATTAAAATAGTAGATGTTATTGTCACTAGCCACTCAAGATTTCTGGTTGATGGCTAAATGCGGTGTGCAACCACTGTTCCAATTGCTAGGCAAGCTGTACAGGCTGCTATACCTACAGGAATGAGAAGCAACATTCGTTATCGTTGTTGTCGGTCAGGCAAGGAGCATTGGTCACCAACCAAAGCAAGCAATGGCTGTTGTTATATTCCATTAATCCAAGAGTGCTACAATTAATCACTTCAAAACTGTCATTCATCCAGAATCACGCTTTGTATATTTTGCGCTGGAACATACATGTTTTGGTTATCTTCCGGTATATCAGTAATGTATGGGTGGCAATGGACGTTGCTTAAGCGATATTGATAGCATTATCTTAATATTTGCATACCTTCTACTTGTCTTTTGTGTTTATGTGTTCAAAGTTTAGAACTATTTGCTCTTGGATCTACTATAAAAATATTGAACTGCAAGTTTCATCATTAAGCTAGTGGATACAAAACTAGCGTTTGTCTATCGGATACTGTGCATGTTCTCTGATTCTTGCCTCATTGAGTTATACTGATGATACAATTATTATTTTTTGTTATTTTTCTGATTCAGACCTCGGTCGCATTTACCAGCTTGGTAGTTGCAGCTATTCCAACTCTTCTTGTAAGTCAATTTATCATGATCTCCTCGGTATGTGTTAAATGCTAGAGATACTAAAACAACTATGATAAGTTACATGAACTCTTCGATTAAGATGCTTGTGTCAGATCATCATCAATATTTTGTATGCTTTTTTTTTTAATTGCTAAGTTTGTTGGCATATTTTGGATATGGTGCTTCAAGTTTTTAGACATGAATCATCATTTCAAAATATTATGTAAATCTCGAACTCCAATTTCTAAATTGTTTTAAAGGATGAAAATGATACAAAAATTAATAGATATTTTTTTGGACTATTTATGTAGGTATAGGTTTGAATGGTTTACAACTGAAATTATCTGACACATACCAATCTATTCTTCCCTCATATCATGATGTAGAGTTTATTATTATCCCACTCAAATTCCTGTTCTCACAAGGGCATGATTAACAGAATTTAGTCTTACCCAATGATGTAGGACTATTGGATAAAAGTTGTTAAACACTCAAGTAAAGGGTCATTGGATCAGTTGATTCTTTGTCTGATTCAGACAACCTAGATCCAAATTGGTGAATGATAATTTCTCTTTTCTTTGTTTTGCTCTTAACATTTGGAAATGGTAAAAGCTTGGTGGAATCAAGCAGAACTAGGGAGAAAAAACTTTGAATCAACTGGAATTGATTAGAGTCAGTTGATCCATGCTGTCTGACCATAGAAAGAGGAAGTGGGAGTAATGGAAAAGAAACTCTCATCTGTAGTTTTTTGCTTCTGTTCTTTTCAATGGCGATGAGGGTGAGTGGCGTCATTGACCTGGTAGACTTATATAAGAGGAAGACGCACAAAGGTATCAGTTTGACGAAGTGGTGATTGCTGCTGTGCGGATACATGCTGCTATTGCTTTGCACAGCTCGAGCATAGATGATAGAAGAGGGTTAGGGAGGACAAAAGAAAATAGAATCAGAGAGAGTTGAAGGGGTCATAAGGTCCTTTTGACACATTACTGAAGTTGATCATGGATTCAAATACCTGCCCTATATTAGAACACAGTACATGACACGTTGAACATTATTCATGTATTCTTTTGATAGGAACTAAATATACCAATTTGACACACTCTATAGACATGGACCAGTGTTTAAGTTCTTGCTCAAGAAAATACAAACAATTCGCATCCTTCAACCAAAAACAGAAAAAAATTGGTGCACAGATGCCACCAACAAACTGTCCCTCATGTGGACCCATGAAGTATTTATACAACTGTCATGTTAAAATTAGATAGCCAGGCTTATTCAAGAATTTGTCTAGATTTTCCGAAAGCATGTTGCATCTTGTGATGGGCCTTTATTTCTGGTTCTGTAGGCAATGCGGAGAACTGCAACATCTCTAGCAAGATTAGCAGATACTGCAACAGAGGAGCTCCCTAGTACCATGGCTGCAATAAGACTATCAGGCATGGAGATTAGTGATCTTACTCTGGAGTTGAGTGATTTAAGGTACGCAAGCATATAAATAGAAATAATGGGGAGATAGCAGGAACAAAGATATATGCATTAACATACAAGTTAGTTTAATTTGAGAAAGAAAGATAAGATAAGGTGATCTATCCTCTTTACAGATTGTCTTCACAGTTTGCAGAAGTATGGCCATCTGTGACATGCTCCTTTTTGTTATTCACTTCTGAAGGAACATGAAAACCCACATTTTTAGTATGGAGGCAATGATATTCTTGTTCTGTGCAATTGCATGAATTAACTAGTGATGAGTACAGCTTCAGCTTCAGCTCTTCAAAAGAGCTAGGCATTCTTTTCATCGATCCATTGTAAGAATGTTATTATGGTGGACAGATATATTTGTTTGTATTTGATTTCTGTTACTAAAAGGCAAGTTAAGTTGATACCAGAGTTTCAGACACAAGAATTGGAGTTCAGAGAAGTTTAACTTCTCAATTTGTTATAATTTAGAAATTTTATTTTATTTTATCATCCTTTTCATCTCAAAGAAATCATTGAGGATTTGTGCACTAAAATCCTCAGGTATAGATTAAATATAAGAAGTCTAATTTATAGGAACAGTAATTTATGGACAACAATTTGATATATCCATGGCCACTCCAGTGGTCCACAACTCCACATAAAAATTGTCTATTGACATATAGAGGTGGTAAAAGCCATGTCCGGTTTGGGTCTAGGTCGGTTATGTATATATATATATATGTGTGTGTGTGTGTGTGTGTGTATCAGTAATCCAATCTTAAGAAAAAGATAATGAAGTGTTTGCATCTAAGAATAAAGAAGTATCAGCTTATGTTTTTGGTGATCCAGCCAAGAAATATCTGATGGCATCAGCAAATCTGCACAAGCTGTGCAGGCCGCAGAAGCTGGAATCCGGCAGATTGGTGCTTTAGCTAGGTGCCAAACTGTTTGTAAGTTGATTTCATTAAAAGAAAATTCTGATGCAGATGTTCCTTTGAGCTTATTTGTTTCTAACTATAAATTTCTTGATTGTGTTTACATACAGCAATGATAGAAGAAAGAGCAAATTTGCCCAATATTTCTCTGAAACCCATGGTAGCCGGGGCTGCAAGGAAAACTTCTCATGTTGTTGGCAAGGCTAAGAAAACTTTTATGAATATTATTTCTGGGGGGGAGCATAGCCAAAAGAGTGAAGACATGTCTGACAAGGTGGAGATTTGAGCCCACATATTCTTGGAAATATTGCCAGATCTTTGAAGTATTCACGAGCCATTATCTTCAACTGTTACATGCGGCAGATTGCATCATTCACCAATTCTATATCCTCACTCCAAAAATCTCAACCTTAGTTAACAGGTTCACAATTAACACAAACATCATAGGGTGTCACCCAACATGTATGTAAAACATGAGTTTTCTACTATATTCTGTCGTGATCAGTCTCTAGGTGTACTCACTAGTACTTTTGTCCCAATTTTAAGATTTCCTATTTGAGCATTGCTAATATAAGTAGGGTTTGCAAGCCATTTGTGACTTGGTTTGTCAATTGTATTCACTACAACATTTGTGATGATCTAACCTTCCATTCTTCTTTATATCCCATAAATTGCTTTATGACAGAGTTAGGTCTACAAACCGTCAAGAGCAGCCCAAGGGCAGGTCGGGCCTCGCCTACAGTGTGGGAACATTGCTTGCATTTCTTTTCAAAGAGCACATTAAACTTTACTTTTATGGAGATATACAGAACTGTTCACATCAGAGCGAACCAAAACATGGATATTAGAGGTCAATTTGCTCTCCAAGTACAAGAAAATTTGTCTGCAAGCCACTTCTCAGTAAGCATTGCTGCCATAGTTATGATTGTCCATTTGTTTCACTTTTGGTAATATCGCTTGTGATTTAATTACTCTGCTACTGTGGTTGATCCTTTTCTTTTTATTTGTGTTTGTTTATTGGAGGAGATTTTGATCATATTGGGTTCTGAATCTATTCCTATTCTCTTACTGCCACCAAGATCGCACAATTGCGTCGTCCAGGGTTTGCCTTAAGATTTGTCTTAGCAGCCTGCAAAGTCTTTTTTTCACACAAGTTTTGTAACATCTGGTAGACTTCTTGGACTATATTAGTCTTTAGCAGCTACTATATTTAGTCGAGCAATTGATGAACCGATCTTAATTCTAAGCTATGTTGTACATTCTGCGCAGATTGGTGGACAGGGATTGTTGTTCTCTCGATGTCGAACCTGGCAAAGTTCCTGGTTTGGGCTTTTGCTTCAGATCAAGGTTTATTTTGTTTCTAGAAAGTGATCTTTTTGTACCCTCCATTTTCATTTGGTTCATCTCTTCTAGTCACTAGTTTGCCTCCTGGATCATTTATCAGTAAACTAGTTTAGCTTTATAAAATCTGTCTTATTTAGTGTTATTAAAATAGTACTAAAATTTGCAAAATGACTTGGTAAAATAAATCAGAAAATTATTATAAAAAAAATTCAAGACATTGTTAAATTTGAAGTAATAAAAGTTATCATGAATATTTGATAAAAATATAGTATATTAGAAGAAACCATAATGTAATATTGGTACTTGTATCTAGATTAATAATAAAAAAATAAAGCTTAGCTAAATCAGATATATATATATATATATATATATATATATATATATATATATATATATATATATATATATATATATATATATATATATATATATATATGCCACCAAAATAATTAAACAATTGTCTACTAAAGATAACAAAAATGTTTTTAATATATTGTTTTGAATCGACATTATTATTTGTAGAAGATATTAATAATACCAGAGAGGTATATAGTTTAATCGACATTATTATTTACAAATAGAAAAGATACTTGATATTAGACAGTTGCATCCTTCTCATTCTGCGTATGCATCGGTAAGCTCACGAATCTCAAGGCAAAGCTTCCTTACGTTGCAGCTTGGAGCCTCCTCCCTCGTCGCCCTTCTCCCACCCCTTCCCCTTCATCCAGATCTCGAACCCTCGTCTGGCGCCTCCGGAGAACGGAGAGGAGATCCTCGACGGAGATGGGAGGTGGATTCACGTGGGGGATCCTCCTCGCCCACGCCGGCTATGCCACCAGTCATTGTAAAACTCAATTCCTCCACGCATTGTTTCAATTTTTTTGCTTCTTAGGTCAGATCGATCAGTAATTTTGCTTTTTTTTTTTTTTCCTACTTATTTCGATCCGGAATACAGATAGAGCGATGCTAAAGATCGTGGAGGAGTTCGGGAGTCCTCCTATGAATGTAAGATGCAAAATCCTTTCCCTGTTTTGTCTTAGTAGTGTTGTTTGTATGTGTGTTGATTCCTTTTCGATTCTAGCTTTAGTGGATCTGCGATGTGGAGTTCGCAAAGCTTTGAATCAGCAAACATGTTCTTGTTACTGTTAGGTTTCTGTGGCCCTGGATAAGATATATAATATAATTAATTGGGTTTCGTTGAAATATTTTAGTCAATAGAATAGAGTCCACTTACGGAATGATTCCTCGGGAGATAACCTTGATGGGAGAAAATCTCCTAAGATTTTATCGTAGACCCTCTGCTCTCGCCTATAAAAGGACAGGACCTCTAGGGGGCTGAGAGAGCGTTGGTACGTTAGCACGTATACACGTGCAAACGCACCTCTCCATTGAGGGATTTTAGTTTTTCTCCTCAACTCTCTCCCCAAAACCCTCTCCCCCAAAAATTCATCAATCTTAATGGGTCCTGTGAAAGGATAGGAAGAGAGGAGAAATGATTTACTCCTTGCACTCTTTGCAGACGATGCCTGCAGCAATCTTGGATCAACGACGGTGCTTAGCAGATCAAACAAGATCTCTGAACAGATGACATCAAAAGGTACGCATCGTTAAATCAGATCTATGCACTTGATTTTAATCCTGGCATATAGGTTATTTTCACATTTCAGATATAGCATAATTACAGATTTTTATGCTCACAATTGGTATCAGAGCTCGGTTTTTGAGATCAAATGCATTAGATCTGTAAATTTGTTTATGATGCATAAATTACCTTTATCTTCCAAGAATTGTTAAGCAGCAATGGTCACCGTCGACCTAGCTCTGAATCTGTGACTACGCCGGGTAGCGTGCGCATCACAGTACCTGTCCCGTACACGGGCATCACAGAACCCGTCCATGCGACGGCCGGCTGCACACGGCCAGAACCCGTCTATGCGACGGTCGGTCACATGCAGGCAGACAGCCCAGGTGGCGGCCGTGCGTGAGCAGGTCGTGCACAAGCGGTGGTCGCACGCTGGAAGCAGCCACGCGCGGGCAGGAACCGCCGTAGAGGCAGCCCCGCGGCGGCAGCGGCCGTGCGCGCCGTCCACAAGCATGAAAGGCCGCAGCACCGCTCGAGCATGCAGCGGCAGCGTAGGTTGGAACCGCCGTAGCAGCCGCGCGTGGGCAGAGGCAGCCCCGCGACGACAACGGCCGTGCTGTTACGGACTTA
Source organism: Musa acuminata AAA Group (assembly GCF_036884655.1). NCBI lineage: Eukaryota > Viridiplantae > Streptophyta > Magnoliopsida > Zingiberales > Musaceae > Musa > Musa acuminata. The sequence continues at coordinate 23,520,178 of NC_088341.1, forward strand.
GCTGGTTTTGCCTAAGTCGTGCGGCACCCTTGCGTGTCCGTCTACAAAGGTCAGCCTCCCCGAAGCCTCCCATTGTCCCTTAGGACCAACAAAAGAGAGAACGGGTTAGAGAGAACGCCTCAATCGGGATCCACAAGCAAACATCTCTGAAAAACACTTCATAGACAATGCAAATTATAAACAGACTTTACAAGCTTTGAACAGTTGCACAACAAAGGGTAAAATGGTCCATTACAGATCGAAAATCTCTCGCACGTGTCCACATGACACAACATTTATTTACAAGCCTAAAGAGGCCACCAACCCAACTAAAATGGGACTATTAAGCCTTCGGCCGTCCTTCTACATGCTGTACAAGGCATGAACATGCCAAAAGACACGGACATACATAAGCATTACATCAAACATCTTGTTTAGAAGTTTGTCCGTGACAGTGCGTTGGCAACAACCGCGGCCAACCGCGCACGCCGCGCATAGGCTGGAAATGTCGCAGGCAACTGCGCATAGGCGGTGGCCGCAGGCAGCAGCGGCAGCGTCGCTCGCGCAGGCGACGGCGACGAAGGCAGATTAGGGTTTTTGGCATAATTATGATTTTGCCCTTGAGGCTAGTTTTGTAAAATTATAGTTTTGCCCTTGAAAAATTTGTAATTCCAGTTTACGTTCTGTCAACATATTTTTGATTTTGCCCTCGGGGTCTAATTTTTATCAAATTACAATTTTACCCTTAATAAATTGTATATTTTCGATTTATATCCTATCAAATAATTTTATTTTTTTATCATTATGAAATTAAGAAATTTAGTTTATATTCTCAATTATAAAATTAATAAATATTATTTATTATAATTATGATTAAATTTAATCATAATTATATTTTTGATTATTTGATTGGATTTAATTTTGATTTAAAAAAAACTATAAATTATGGTTTACTTTATAGTTTTCTCATATGAATTATTGATTATACATGTAGTAAATAAAATTAAAATCTAATTATTATTTTTAAAATTTTATTTACTTATTCACATGTATATATATGAAATTGTGAAATAATGTATACTTTTCACATGAATGCATGATTTATATGTTATCATGATTATCATATGAGTTTTCTTACTGATTAATGTTCAATAATTATTATAGTTGTTATTTATTATCAATTCTTCCTGAACACACATGCTAGTCAACACATTCAAGTCTCACTTATCTTTATTTGTATTGTAGTGAATCTTGAATGGGCCAAACTGAGAAAGAAGAGAATTGAGAATAAATTGCACGAGAAAAGACTTATCAACATTCATGCCATATTGAGGATGTGATCCTGAATTCCTCGAGTGCCATCATACTGAGCCGTAGTCAGTTCTTTCATTAATGTGTCAGCCAATGACTTATCAGCAGATTTAAATCTGTCTTCAATAATATTTAAATATTTCTTTGTGCTAGTTGCAATCGGTAATGAAGTCTTTTATGTTATTTGCAATTGTCATTCTTATGAATATTAAACTAAGTCTATCAGATCTTTCTCAAGCCTTCATTTCATTAACTTATTCTATAGTACTTTCATCAGTCAAGTCTGTAGGCTTTTCAACAAGTAATGCTAAATCGAGATCTAATACACCTAGTGTGAATTGCACATGCTCTAACCATTCTGAATAATTTGATCTAAAGAGTACAGGGACACTAGAAGTATATGAATGTATATGCGAAAGTACCACTGCAAAAATATAGAATAACATTAATACTTTTAGTTTGTCAAAAATTGATGAACTATTGATATTATCTATATTACACCTTTCGGTGAAATATTGACATATCTAATGTTTACTCAAGAATATTTATGGAGGACTGATACTATCCGTATGGAATAGTATTGTTACCTTTGGGTATACAACCCTAAACTGCAAAGGATATCCAAAACAGTATCATCCTACCAAATCACATAATTATTTGAATTAGATTATCCTTTGGAATTATCTAAATCTCCTAATTATATGTGCTATTATGAATATTATTTCCTTAATGTTATTTAGGACTAATTCCTTAATATTATTTTATAAGTCATTAGTCCATGTCATTTGGTGGCTATAAGACTAATGCAATAATATAAAATAAAATATAAAATATCTAATAAATCATAAAATTTTTATTGTAATTCATATCACAAAAGTCTATCATCCTAGGCTACTTTAGCAACTACTAGTCAGATAAAACTTAGGGAGATGAATTACAAATAATATTCATCAAATTTCTTTAATTTTTGCTAAGCAGTTCAATAATAAAATAATCATAATAATTATTAAATATTAATGCTAAGTAGTTCAATAATAAATAATAATAATAATAATTATTGAATATTAATGCTAAGCAATTCAATAATAAATAACAATAATAATTATTGAACATTAATGCTAAGCAGTTCAATAATAAATAATAATTACAATAATTGTTAAATATTAATCAGTAAGAAAATTTATATGATAATCATGATAATATATAAATTATGCATTCATGTGAAAAGTATACATTATTTTATAATTTCATATATATACATGTGAATAAGTAAATAAAATTTTAAAAATAATAATTAGATTTTAATTTTATTTACCACATGTATAATCAATAATTCATATGAAAAAATTATAAAGTAAACCATAATTTATAGTTTTTTAAATCAAAATTAAATCTAATTAAATAATAAAAAAATATAATTATGATTAAATTTAATCATAATTATAATAAATCATATTTATCAATTTTATAATTGAAAATATAAACTAAATTTCTCAATTTCATAATGATAAAAAAATAAAAATATTTGATAGGATATAAATCGAAAATATACGATTTATTAAGGGCAGAATTGTAATTTAGCAGAAATTAGATCCCAACGGTAAAACCGAAAATATGTTGACAGAACGTAAACTGGAATTACGAAATTTGCAAGGGCAAAACTATAATTTTACAAAACCCTAGCCTCGAGGGCAAAATTGTAATTGTGCCAAAATCCTAAACTGCCTTCGCCGTCGTCGCCTGCGCGATGGACGGGTTCTGGCCGTGTGCGGCCGGCTATCGCATGGACAGGTTTTGGCCGTATGCGGCCGGCCGTTGCATGGACGGGTTCTGTGATGCCCGTGTACGGGACGGGTTCTGTGATGCGTACGCTACCCGGCGTAGTCGCAGATTCGCAGCGAGGTCGACGGTGACCATTGTTGCTTAGCAATTCTTGGAAGATAAATGTAATTTATGCATCGTAAACAAATTTACAGATCTAATGCATTTGATCTAAAAAACCGGGCTTTGATACCAATTATGAGCATAAAAATCTGTAATTATGCTATATCTGAAATGCGGAAATAACCTACATGCCAGGATTGAAATCAAGTGTATAGATCTGATTTAACAATGCATACCTTTTGATGCTCTGTTCAGAGATCTCGTTTGATCTGCTAAGCACCATCTTTGATCCAAGATTGCTGCAGGCACTGTCTGCAAATCCTTTCTCCGGAGACGGTTTTGGGGAGAGAGTTGAGGAGAAAAATTGAAATCCCTCAATGGAGAGGTGCGTTTGTACGTGTATACGTGCTAACATGCCAACGCTCTCTCAACCCGGGGTAGGTCCTGTCCTTTTATAGGCGAGAGTAGAGGGTCTATGATAAGATCTCAGGAGATTTCCTCCCATCAAGGTTATCTCCCGAGGAATCGTTTCGTAAGTGGATTTCTATTCTATTGGATAAAATATTTCAACGAAACCCAATTAGTTATATTATATATCTTATCCAATTATAAAAGGGCCACAAAAACCTAACATTCTCTCACTTGGCCCATGGGCATCACAGAACCCGTCCATGTGACGGCCGACCGCACACGGCCAGAACCCGTCCATACGACGGTCGGCCGCATGCAGGCAGAGGCAGCCCCGCGGCGGCAGCGGCTGTGCGCACCGTCCACAAGCATGAAAGGCCGCAGCACCGCTCGCGCAAGCAACGGCAGCGTCGCATGCAGCGGTGTAGGTTGGAACTGACGCAGCAGTCGCGTGTGGGCAGAGGCAGCGCCGCGGCGGCAACGGCCGTGCGCGCCGTGCGTAGGCTGGAAATGTCGCAGGCAGCCGTTCAGAGGCGGCGACCGCTGGCAGCAGCGGCAGCGCCACTCGCGCAAGCGACGACGACGAAGGCATATTAGGGTTTTTGGCACAATTATGGTTTTGTCCTCGAGGCTAGGGTTTTGTAAAATTATAGTTTTACCCTTGCAAATTTCGTAATTCCAGTTTATGTTCTGTCAACATATTTTCGGTTTTGTCCTCGGGGTCTAATTTCTGCCAAATTATAGTTCTGCCCTTAATAAATCGTATATTTCCGATTTATATCCTATCAAATATTTTTATTTTTTTTATCATTATGAAATTGAGAAATTTAGTTTATATTCTTAATTATAAAATTGATAAATATGATTTATTATAATTATAATTAAATTTAATCATAATTATATTTTTGATTATTTGATTGGATTTAATTTTGATTTAAAAAAAACTATAAATTATGGTTTACTTTATAGTTTTCTCATATGAATTATTGATTATACATATGGTGAATAAAATTAAAATCTAATTATTATTTTTAGAATTTTATTTACTTATTCACATGTATATATATGAAATTATGAAATAATTTATACCTTTCATATGAATGCATGATTTATATGTTATCATGATTATCATATGAGTTTTCTTACTGATTAATGTTCAATAATTATTATAGTTGTTATTTATTATTGAACTGTTTAGCATTAATGTTCAATAATTATTATTGTTATTTATTATTGAATTACTTAGTATTCATATTCAATAATAATTATTGTTATTTATTGTGGAACTGCTTAGCATTAATGTTAATAATTATTACGATTATTTTATTATTTAACTGCTTAGCAAAAATTAAAAAAATTTGATGAATATTATTTGTAATTCATCTCTCTAAGTTTTATCTGACTAGTAGCTGTCAAAGTGTCCTAGGATGATAGACTTTTGTGATATGAATTACAATAAAAGTTTTATCATTTATAGGACATTTTATATTTTATTTTATATTATTACATTAGTCTTGTAGTCACTAAAGTGACCTGGACTAATGACTTATAAAATAATATTAAGGAATTAGTCCTAAATGACATTAAGAAAATAATATTCATAATGACATATATAATTATGAGATTTAGATAATCCCAAAAGAAAATCTAATTCAAATAATTATGTGATGGGGTAGGATAATACTGTTTTGGATATCCTTACAGTTTAGGGTTGTATACCCAAAGGTAACAACACTATTCCACCAGGATAGTATCAGTTCTCCATAAATATTCTTGAGTGAACACTAGATATATCAATATTTCACCCAAAGGTGTAATATAGATGATATCAATAGTTCATCAATTTTTGACAAACTCAAAGTATTAATGTTATTATATATTTTTGCAGTGGTACTTTCGCATATACATTCATATGCTTCTAGTGTCCTTGTACTCTCTGGATCAAATTATTTAGAATGGTTAGAGTATGTGCAATTCACACTGGGTGTATTAGATCATGATTTAGCATTACTTATTGAAAAGCCTACAGACTTGACTGATGAAAGTACTGTAGAACAAGTTAATGAAATGAAGGCTTGGGAAAGATCTGACAGACTTAGTTTAATGTTCATAAGAATGACAATTGCAATAATAACATAAAGACTTCATTACTGATTGCAACTAGCGCAAAGGAATATTTAAAGGTTATTGAAGACAGATTTAAATCTGCTGATAAGTCATTGGCTGACACATTAATGAAAGAATCGATTACGGTTTAGTATGATGGCACTCGAGGAATTCAGGATCACATCCTCAATATGGTTGACAAAGCTGCAAAACTTCAAACATTAGGCATGAATGTTGATGAATCTTTTCTCATGCAATTTATTCTCAATTCTCTTCCTTCTCAGTTTGGCCCATTCAAGATTCATTACAATACAAATAAGGATAAGTGAGACTTGAATGAGTTGACTAGCATGTGTGTTCAGGAAGAATTGAGATTAAGGCAGGAAAGTTCATATAATGTCATGACTACTACTCAAGGAGCTGGTAATAAGAAAAGAAAGTTGAAGCATTATCAATCAAAGAAATTTGTCGGGTCTGGAAATGTTAAACGGACTAATGAAAAGAAAGCCTTTACTGTAAAGTGCTTCTTTTGTGGCAAGAAAAGACATGTGAAGAAGGATTGCATTAAACGCAAGACTTCGTTCGAAAAGAAAGGTATTAACTCGACCTTTGTATGTTTCGAATCAAACATTACAAAAGTTCCTTCTAACATTTGGTGGATTGATTCTAGTGCTTCAACTTATGTTACAAATAATATGCAGGGATTTCTTTCAATTCGGAAACCAAAAGAACATGAAAGATTCATCATTATGGGAAATCGTCTTAAAGCGAAAGTGATATCAATGGGAACTTATCGTCTACGCTTAGAGACGGGTCACTTGATGGATCTTGTTGACACATGTTATGTCCCTACAATTTCTAGAAATTTAGTTTCTCTTTCTAGAATTGATGAGTTAGGATATTGTCTTTCTTTTGGTAGTGTCAAACTCAGTATGTTTTATGATTCAATAAAAGTTGGTTCTGGAATTCTGTGTGATGGTTTATACAGAATTAATTTAGATCTTGAGTTTGCAAAGACATTAATGACCCTACAATAAGTGTTGGATTGAAACATAGTTTCAATAATGAAAGATTTTCTATATTGTGGTATAGATGATTGGGGTATATCTTCAAGGAAAGAATTGAAAGATTAGTGAAGGATAATATTTTGAAACATTTAGACTTCACTGATTTTGATATTTGTATAGATTGCATTAAGGGAAAGCAAACTAAACATATAAAGAAAAATGCCACAAGAAGTAAAGAACTCCTTGAGATTATTCATACTAATATCTGCGGACCACTTCATATTCCTTGTTTTAGTGGAGAAAAATATTTTATCACATTTACTGATGATCTGTCCAGATATGGCTATGTTTATCTAATACATAAAAAGTCTCAAGCCGTTGATACTCTTGAAGTATACATAAATGAGGTTGAGAGACAATTAGATAGAAAAGTTAAAATTATCAAATCTGACAAAGATGATGAATTTTATGGCAGATATGCTGGATCTTGTCAGAATATTGGTCCTTTTGCTAGATTCCTAGAACAACGGGGTATTTATGCTCAATATGCATTACCAGGTGTGCCACAACAGAACGGTGTTGCTGAAAGGCGAAATCATACTATGATGGATATGGTTAGGAGCATGATGAGTTATTCCTCTGTACTTGAGTCGATGTGGGGTGAAGCTCTTAGGACAACTATGTACATCTTGAACAGGGTTCCTAGTAAGTTAGTTTCATCGGTTCCATTTGAGTTATAGACTGGTAGGAAGCCAGTTTGAGACATTTACATATTTAGGGATGTCCTACAGAGATAAGAGTATCCAATTCACATGAAAAGAAATTGGATCTAAGAACTATTTCAGGATATTTTATTGGTTATCCAGAAAAATCCAAGGGATACAGATTTTATTGCCCTAATCATAGTATGAGAATAGTAGAATCTAGTAATGCAAAATTCTTAGAAAATTACGAAATCAGTGGGAGTGAAAAATCTCGAAGGATTAATTTTGATTTCGAGGAGATTCAGGTTAATTCTCCCATATCATCCCTTATTCGAGAAATTGTTGTTCCTCAAATCAATGAGAGTATTGATGAGGGTGAACAACAAAATAACATCGAAGAACTCTTACATGATGTTGATGTCACCGTTGATGATTTTGTAGAACAATCACAATTGGCAGATTTAAGAAGATCTCAAAGGAAAAGGAAACATGCCATTTCTGATGAATATGTGGTATATCTACAAGAATCAGATTATGATATAGGAATAAAAAGAGACCCCTTATCGTTTTCACAAGCCAAAGTAACGATTCTGAAAAATGGTATGATGCAATGAAAGAAGAGTTAAAATCAATGGTCTAGAATGGTGTCTGAGATCTCATTGAATTGCCCAATTATTGTAAAAGAGTCAGTTGTAAATGGGTCTTTAAGACAAAAACGTGACTTAACGGGCAATATCGAACGATATAAAGCCAGACTTATGGCTAAAGGTTTTTATCAGAAGGAAGGCATCGACTATAATGAGACTTTTTTCCAGTTTCAAGAAAGGACTTATTAAGAATCGTCATGACATTAGTAGCTTATTATGATCTTGAGTTGCATCAGATGGACGTGAAAACAACATTTCTGAATAGGGATCTGGATAAGAAAATCTATATGGAACAACCTGAAGGATTTATTGAAAAGGAAAAAGAAAATTGGGCTTGTAAACTTAAGAAATCTATTTATGGCCTTAAACAAGCTTTCAGACAATGGTATATAAAATTTCATAATACCATTACTTCTTTCGGATTTAAGGAAAACAATGTTGATCAGTGTATATACCTGAAGGTAAGTGGGAGCAAGTTTATTATATTGGTCTTATATGTGGATGATATTTTACTTGTCAGTAGTAATCTTGGTTTATTGCACGAAACCAAGATATTTCTCAACAAGAACTTTAAGATGGTTGATATGAATAAGGCAGCCTATGTTATTGGAGATATTCAGGGATAGATCTAAAGGATTATTAGGATTGTCTCAGAAATGATATATTGATCGTATCTTGGAGAGATTTAATATACAGCTTTGCTCAGTCAATGATATACCTATTACTAAAGGTGAAAAATTCAGTCAAAACCAATGCCCAAGAAATGACTTAGAAAAGAATCAAATGTAGAATATTCCTTATGGGTGCACAGTTGGAAGTCTATTATATGCTCAAACTTGTACATGACCAGATATCAGTTTTGTAGTTGCACCAAAGCAACCCAAGAATGGAATATTGAAAAGCTGCAAAGAAAGTAATGAGATATCTGCAAGGGACGAAAGATTATATGCTCACATACAGGAGATCGGATCAGCTTGAAGTGATAGGATATTCAGATGCTGATTTTGCAAATTGCCTCGATAGTAGGAAGTCCACTTTAGGATTTGTATTTATGTTAGCTGGTGGGGCAATTTCTTGAAAAAGTATAAAGCAATCGCTTATTGCATCATTAATAATGAAAGCTGAATTTGTGGCATGCTTTGAACCCACAAATCAAGCTTTATGGTTGCGAAATTTTATCTCAGGACTTGGTATGATCGACTCAATTGTCAGGCCGCTGAAGATATTTTGTGATAACACCGTAGTAGTTTTCTTCTCTAAGAATAATAAGTACTTTAGTGGTTCTAAGCACATTGAGATAAAGTACTTGATGGTTAGAGAAAGAGTCCAGAAACAACAAGTGTCAATTAAGAACTTGAGCACCACTATGATGAATGCTGATCCATTGACAAAAGCCTTATAGTGTAAAATATTCAAAGAATATGTTCTTAGAATGAGGCTTGTGAGTAAGTCATAAAGGATATGGTGATACATGTTTATGTGGATGTTATTATTGATATTCTTCTTGCTTAATTAAAATTATCTGTTTCTGCTATTATGTTTACATTTATGTTTATGCATATTATGGTTGAATGTAATAACAGGATTATTTTGACAAGACAAATTACAGGGGTTATTATGCACTATATTAGGAAAGACTAATAATGTTGTGGTACATAGAAGAGAGTATGACATTGATGAAATACAATCGCTATGACTCGCATTGATAGTTGGACTTAATATAGTATTATTGTGTTTTTTGGATTTATTTGCTTATTTTAAAAAACATGGCCATGTATAAAATGCTTTTTAAAAAAATTCTTTGGAATCCAATTAGGTAAAATTGTTTTCAAACAAATTTTGTTTTGTTTATTTTGATTTTGAATATCTCTTTTATATCTTATCAATTAATGGACCAAGTGGGAGAATGTTAGGTTTTTGTGATCCTTTTATAACTGGATAAGATATATAATATAACTAATTGGGTTCCGTTGAAATAAATCATATCTATGCACTTGATTTCAATCCTGGCATATAGGTTATTTTCGCATTTCAGATATAGCATAATTACATATTTTTATGCTCACAATTACATGCACTATCTTTTTTCTTTCGTTCTCGGTTACCCTTCTTTTATTTCTTTGGAATTTGGCGTTTTCCTCTGGCTCGGCTTCTTAGGCTTTGGTCGAGATCCTGCTGGGGTTAGCTTTATCCATACATCCTGATTCTGAAGAAAATAGGTACTTGCATTTCTATAAATTTAATTGATTACTTCCTCACGTTTCAGTTTTAAAATTTGCTTTAGATATAATCCAGTCCAGTATAGTTTAGCCAGCTTATGCAGATTGTGCTCATTGTTGTTGCCAGATCTCACATATTTGCTTCATTTCTTTAATTATCAGCTAACGTTAGTCTGCTAGGTATCTGAACTGCAATTAGTTCAATCTATGCCTTGACAATCTAGACTTTGCTTTATCTGAACAATAACATGGACTTTAGATCAAACTTGATGCCAAAGCAGAAATATGGTATTCCTGGATTCAAGTGGGATGGAACTAGGAAAATGTTCTCTGTGATACCTAAGACGCTAAAAACATGAAGTTTAATGTTCTCTAGTATGTTTGTTGGAGACAGCTAAAGGTGTTCGAACAATGAAGCTAGATGATGAGACATTAATATGTATAGAACATCTGTATTTTGCAAGTGTTTAGGTTTTATGCATGACCATAAAGCTTTAGCTGAAGGTGCTTGGTTCTTAATTCACATAATTAGAAATTTCTTTGGATATAGTAGTTTGGTTGGCTAAGGGCATCTATTTTTGCAACATACTGATAGCATAGAAGCTGTGTGGTCAGGTGGCTACTTCTTCAAGTATAATTCTTGTTATTTCAGGTCCAATCACCCAGACCATAGGAGATGACAACTTTGTGGAAAGTCATGTTTTCTATTTTATTTTTTGACTAAGAAACATTACTGGAGTTAAAGTTGCTCATACTTGCATTTGTTGTATTCTTGAATGGTGATTTGGTTAAACCAAAAGTTCCTCTTAAACGAAAAATGAATAGAGAAGCATAAGGTAAAATGAGCTCCATGCATGTAGGTTATGGATCTCGATTGCTGTAGATGAAGATTAGTAATGGAGATAAGATTGCTATACAACCATCAGTGTTTTATGATTTCTTTCAACATCACCGTGGGAAGGATTTCATGATAATTGAACCTCTAGATATTTTTGTTGGCTTCCCTTCTTCGAAGTCCATGTTTCTTGCATGTTTAGCTAGAATCCTAGATAATATTCGGCTTTGGCTTACATTGACTTATTAGAGGAAGATGACTTTGACCAGAAGAAGCGAAGAACATAAAAGGTAACATGAGTTGAGTAACTTGTATGGAGCGACCTTTTGCCAACATGACCGACATTTTTAAGTCGAAGCTACTATCAATGCGACATCTAATCATATACACAGGATATGAATTTCCTAATTCTGGAAGTAAAATTGCTGAGATTTTTTTATTCACACCAACTGGTGTCCTCCCTGATGTCATAGTTAAACAGGATACTTTCTGTTCATCTAAAATCTGTTTGTACCATCTTAATAAGTGATAGCCCATATGGAAGTGGTACAGAATTACTCTAACATCATCTGCTATGGCTGGAATAATCCATTGGCCCAATTAATTGAACTGTGCGATCTATTAGGAGTTGCATTCAGCAATTTCTAGGTAGAAAGAATGGTGAAATTGGAGTATTGGTTATACATTTAGAAAAGTGACGACGGAATACTAGGTGAGAGATGGTCTACGCAAGTTGGAAAATGCATTAAGAGAGGAGGGTGATATAAGAAGGGAAAGAATCAGATGGAAAGAGACCAAACCAGCTTTCAGTTGCATAGGAGAAAGAGACGTTTATGAGACTTGGGGGGCATATATTGGAGTTAGGGGTTGAGCAGAAGAGAAAGATAGGAGTCAATGCATATAATAAGTGAGATGTCAGGATCAGAGATAAGATGATACTTTAGGATTGCGGTAACAGGACTTTTAGGGTTAAGAGGATCTTTTTTTCTCTTTTTGTGATTAAGGAAGTTAATACAGTTGATACTTCTTATGTTTAGTTTGTAGAGGTCATCAGTGACATGACATCTATTCCTTTCGATGGTGTCCATCTTCATATGGTTTATTATGCATACGTGAAATGCAAGATTTTCTCCTTGCCAGCCAACCATTATTTCATGATTTTCACTTATCGTGGCAAAGCGATCCCACTCAACGCAGCACTTAAGTTGGAGAAATAGGATTTCCCAAGGCACAGGGAATCTGATGCCAGTTCAGCCTGATCAAATTACACCCTGTAGTTTTCTTCACAAAACACGTAGTGGAAGTTGATTATTTCATGTTTTCCTCATCTCTCGTAGTTTTGTAATTTTTTAAAGTCATTTTTGCCAATCAAACGTATATGGTTTGGACGTCTCTTATTTGTCTCATCCGACGGTGACCAGTGCTAAGACATCGAGTATTATGAGTAGGAAACCATACGGATTAGTACTATAAAGAATACATCACACTTAGTACATTAGATAGAGATAAACAAGCCCACAACTAAGACTCTAGGAAGACAACTACAAGTTGAACTCTAGTACATTAGTGCTAAGACATCCGAGTATTATGAGTGGGGAACCGAAGGATTAGTACTAAAGAATATATCACACTTAGTACATTAGATAGATATTAACAAGCTCGCAAGTAGAACTCTAGGAAGACAACCTGAAACATGATACCTAGTACTACACGAAATGAAGCGAGAAGCTTCAAGACATGCACCCTTTTTTGAATCACATGATCATGGCCTTGTGCCTTGACGGCCTCTAAGACCAGCAGCAGTAGGTGTCCCAGGAATGTTACCAATGATGGGAATGGTGCCTAAGCCAGGGGTCCCAAAGCCGAAATGTGGACCCAAGGGGTTGCCATAAAAGCCACCGTAACCGAAGAAGTTCTGAGGTTTGTAAGCCTTGGCCTTGCTTGGGATGCTTCTTCCTCCTTCAAGGCACACCACATAGGTGGCCAGGAGCAGAGCATGGAGGAGCAGCACCACCTTAGTAGACCTCTCCATGGCCCTTCTTCCTCACACCAGATATATTACGGAAGCAGTGGAGGGTGATGAGCCACAACCCAATTTATAGCAAGGGATAAAGAGAGACACTTATTAAGTGAAGTAAATGAAGAGCAGATAGAGCTTTGAAAGAGCTGTGTGTTACCAGGCCTGTTGCCATGTGATCCCCCTTCAATTACTTCCCATTTATGAGCAGCAGCGGAGTCCAAGCTCTGTTCTGGATTGTTTTGACCGTGATGTCTGAGTGTCAAATTCATGGCTCCGCAGAGGAGCGTGTGGATTGGGGGTCGATTTCTATTGATATGGGACTACTGGAAGGTAGCAGAGAACCCATGTGAACGAGTTGGTGCAATTAAAATTCCTGGCCATCATTTCTGAACTCTCAACTAAATGCTCTCTGTACATGCAGATACCACCTACCTGGCAACACAGTGGAAATTATGTTAGGCTCCAAAATCTAAGTTGGTTAACTTCTTATCAGCTTACCATTTTCAGGGTCAACCGTAATAATCAAGCTAAATCCTAGTGTTATGATATCAGAACACCACTTTGCTTTCTTCGTTCTAGTATTTTTTTTTTTTTGTATCATTCATTCATGCTTGAAAACCCTGTGAAGATGGACTGCTGCTGCAAGACCCGCTGCTTCATTCTCTCCACCATCTTGGTAGATCTCAAGCAATTAGAGAACCTTGCCTAGGCTTTCAAAAGCTGGCAGTGAGAAGAAGTGCACTTTTAGTCCAGAGCTGAAGGTTTACCCTGGTTGAAGAGGAAATGAGAGATCAGATCAAGCAGTTGTGCACTCCTGCTGTAGCCAGGATGATGGGTAAGACTTGGGCTCACAGAAAACAACGCATCTGTGAAAGGTAGCTCGCAGTAGGACATTAAACAGCAGAAGAAATTATCAACACAGCAGCATGGATTAAATCCAACTTCTCTCTAATTCCTGCATCTCCATGCTTTGAGCACCAAAAATCCCTCTGACCTCAGTCTGGAACAAATCAAGTCATACAGTTCAACTGAGATGATCAAGTCACAACCGAAGTAATTGCCTTCCAATTCTTGCCAATAAGATGGCAATTATATGACGGGGTAGCCCAATTATTATTATCAAGTCCAATCTTGATTCAGGAGTTCGAGTGTGGCCAAACAAATTAATCTTCTTCTATCTTCTTGGTGGACCAAATCTTACAACCACTTCCAACTTTATCATCTCATTTGGAGATTGTACAAAGTTGAGTGGAATCAAACCCAATCTTCATCATGGAAAAGAAGAATGGAAACTTATCGGACTCCTCTTTTGTACCACTTGAGAAAGACATCACCTTACCTCTTTTTTGTTTTTTTTTTGTCACCTTATATCTTCTTACCCACGTAAAGAGTAATATTGAATTGGATAAATGATTCAAGCAGAGAATTATGCATTGAGATAGAGTTTACTCTGTCTTTTTACAGATCAACGTTGCCTTCTTCAGTCCAATTCAAAATGCATATATGAGACAAAACTTAGTTGCAGTTTAAATGCATCAATTATTTCCATTCAGCATGTAGTTTTTCAGATATGAAATCAAATCAGAAAACTAAGAGGCATGTGCAGATAAGATAGTCTACGAGTTTGAAAGATTTTATCTGACAAGTTCTATACACATTTTGTTCAAGCTTTTTCTCAAGATAGTGCATTTCCATCTGCATTATCACGAAGAAAACAGAACAAGAGAACTATGGATCACTGAAAATTCTTCGTGTCAGAAAAGAAATAAGCACTAAGGCCAATAGGAGGGAAGACTTTGGCTGTTGCCATCCAAGCAATCTTCACCTTCAACCTGAAACTTGCTGTGGCAGTTAATCTCAGCATTCTTCCCCATACTGCATCCAGTTGGTGTTCTTACATCACTATCTGCCTGCGAGAGGGTGTGCTGCATGAAACCACCATATTGAACCATGGAGATCGTATCAGATAGTGGCACCATATGACTCAGGTTGACATCCGAAGTCGCAGATGACAGAAGAGAGAGAGCACAATCGAACATCCTGCTGCCGCTGCTCCTGCCATCGTAGGGAGTGACTGCACAAAGATTCAGCTGACTTTGAGTGGCTTTGTTCCCAGTTTCACCATCCT
Organism: Musa acuminata AAA Group; assembly: GCF_036884655.1. Classification (NCBI taxonomy): domain Eukaryota; kingdom Viridiplantae; phylum Streptophyta; class Magnoliopsida; order Zingiberales; family Musaceae; genus Musa; species Musa acuminata. The sequence goes on from NC_088341.1 coordinate 23,535,426, forward strand.
GAAAGATGTGCAGCTGCTTTCTCTCTCCGCCAAAGCTGTAAGAGATGGAAAAGTTATGGTGGCTGATGAGTTGTGGAGGAGTTCTCTTCTCAGTTCTTGTCACATCTCCAGCCCAGTTTGACTCTGCTGCAGTAGTTGGATATACCAGAGGGTATGTAGAAACCCCTGTCACCGTGCATGAGAAAGAAATGGTTAGTGCCATAATACATGTACAAAGTGTGATGTGGTACACAACCCAGAAGAGAACAGCTACAGCAATGTCAATCAAAGAGGTAAACAGAGTTGCACGACGCAAGCTGATCGAAATAAAGCGTCCGAAGTGCTTCACTTCCAACAAAAGGTACCTCCTTGGCGATCTGAGAACAATCTTCCCGAGTTTGTAGAATCTGGTTGGGACTTCCTTCGACGCTTGTTATGCCCATCAAGGCGTCTCCTACAGCTTCGCTTTACCTCATCGAATTCTTGTAGCAGATGAAACCTACAGAGAAAGGAAGAAGGGAAGAATGCTGAGCTTCTTCTTTGGGAAGAGAGAGACAAAGTAGAGGAATTCCAAGAACAATTGAGCTTTGGTGGTTAGTCCTAAACATCAAGAGAGGAGCTGTGGCACAACCGAAGGGAATACAACATCTCTGCTCTGTTACCTGCTGCATTGCTGGCAGAAGCGCTGCTCCTGACCGCGGACCACCACCACCGGCGTCTTGGAGTGCGCCTCGCAGACCTTATGACGCCGGTGATACTCCCTGCACTTACTAAGATCTGCCGTGCACCCATCGACCGAGCACGACGCGCCATTTGCCGGCGATCGCGATCGCGCTCGTGCCCTCTTCGTTGGACCAGATGGAGACGCCGCCGCCGTCGTCGTCGATGCAGCAGCTTGGTCGTTCGACTTGTCTGGCAACCCGAAGCAACCGCTGTTCGACCCGCCCGCCGCCGAGCCTACGCTCAGTTCGGCGTCCCGGCCCAGTTCTTCCGGGTTCCATGGAGGTATCTTGAGGTGCCAATCCATGAGATCGAGCAACCTCTCAAAAGCTTGTGCCTCTCCTGTCTGTCTTTTAGTTGAATCTTGCTTGATCTTCTCACCGGTTCATCTCTGGACCTCCTTCTCAACAGATGCCACCACGGAGTGGAGCGAGCAAGGAAACCAGAACCATGGTTCCGAGAAATCAACAAGGGAGCGAGCTGAGGAAAGATCGATGGGGGAACCAACTTAGCAAACAGCCAGAGAAAGCTCATGCAAAGAAAGAAGATCCAACAACAGCGTCAAGAAACCAGCTTGAAAGTGCATGACAAGAATCAACGAGTAGCTAACATGGCATCCATATCAGACCATGGAAACCATCGAGCACAACAACCCAAAGAGGGAGGAGATGACCGAGGTTAGTAGGGTACGTACGTGCACAGGGAGGCAACAGCAGCCCGGGGAGACTGATCATGCAACGCCTGACATGGATTCCAAAGACAACAACGACTATGAAGGGGGGGAAGTCCTGTTGCTGCTCCTGTTCACCTTATCATGCACCTCCGCGGGGGAGCAGGCAAGCATGTGAGTTGGTGGCGTATAGGTGATGGGCTTGAGGTAACAATTATTGGAAGGGGAAGGGGTAAACAGTCACCCTCGGTGTTGAATGAGCCCATGTTCTCTCCTTGCATGAGTTGGCAAAACACTTGAGGCCTACGCGTCATTGGATATGTGCCGAACGACGTTCTTATCCTTTGTCCAACACTGGTTCTCTATGATTAAAGCTCGAGCAATGTGCCTTGCGAGGGAAGTGTGCCGAAGGACATCTGCAGCTCCCCCACCTACCCCCACGATAGATAGAGGAAGCGTGAGGAAGATGGAAGCGGATCAGTGGAGTACTAACTCCCTATCGTCTGCTAGCATCAAACATGCTCGTTTCTCCGTCGAGGCATTTTTGTGGTGGTGTATTTATATATTCGAGTGACTTATACGTGGTTTAATGGAATGGAAATTTGGAATCGAGCATTTTTGTATGGTGTTTAATATAATAAAAAAAATTAATGAAGAAAAATGCATGCTCGCTTTCTTCTAAGGATCGGAAGCTAATTCTTTGGCATCGAATCGAGATTAGTTTGTGTTGGAAATTAATGTCGGTGTCGGCATCACTCAAAAACATTGGAGACAATCAGTTCACTGCCGTCGTTCGACGACGACATGTTCATATCATATGAGCCACAAACGATCCATGCTGATGAAACACATATGCAACAACTCATGCTTTTTTCTCTCTTCCCAAACTTAAAAAGATCTACTAATTTACTCAGCTGCCCAAAAAATAAAAAAAATAAAATAAAAAGGAAAAAAAGACAGCTACTACGTGAGGTGTTCCTCTTCCATGATTGTGTCAGCCAGTTTGCAATCATGCATATTATATTTTCACAGCATCATAAAAACTTAATCTTTACAGCAATTATTCTCCTCTCTATAAAATATATTATATTTTCACAATAACCAACCAAATGATCGACTAAAGGTCTTAATATAAGAAGATAGTAGTAACCATGAACCACATCGTACATCTATCTCAATATTTTCATTTCAGTATTAGAATTCTCTGGCCTTTGGCTTGGGTTTCGTGGTCAGATGAAGTTCCCGTCACTAACACCAGATGGTCCCTGAAACTCATGTTCTATCTTAGCATGCTGAGTCATGGAGGACAAGAGAAAGCGAGACAAACACAGATGTGGCATCTTTGTGTTGGGTGTAGTTTGAACCACAAGACTTCAAGCAACAGGACCACAACCACTGAGATGAAGAACTCGATACAGAAACATATGTGTAGCTCGTACCAGAAACTTCCACAATCAGGAATCATATCATGTTTGTGTTCCCAATCTGTGTGCTGGATGCTATTGGCACTTTAGCACGAAGTAAACAACCGATGTATCCTTCAGGATAAGATAGAGTTGGTGCTAATACTACAACTGCTCTGAGACAAAATGAGCGATTCGGACTCAAATGATTTTGATGATGATGTGGTTTGTTTGATAAGGTTTAGCACTGTGCTGACTCTACACACTTGATGATGATGATGATGATGATGATGATGGGAAATAAGCGCCTTTTTTATTTTCAGTGGTCCATCTTAATATTTATTAGACTAGTGAGAATCATTTCAACACCTTCATCGTGTTATCATATTAATTAAAAGTGAAATATTAACCTATCGGATTTCAAGATTTAAGAAGTTCAACGAATAAAACTAAGAAAAACTAAATACAAATAATATTTTTCTTGAGCTAATCTAAATTCGAATCAGAAACCATTATATATCTTTTCACGTACACCTCAGAGTATCCTCTATTCAATCATGTTTCGGATATATCAGAGAAAATTCTTTTCCAATATCAATCAATATTGGTACGATACTAACTCTTGATTGGATCGTTAACTATATGAGCTCGTAAAGGACTCTATACTAACACTCTAATGAAATTTAAAATTATATAGTATGATATCAATTTTTGATTGGATAGTTAACTATCTGAGCTCATAAAGGACTATACTAATACTTCAATAGAATTTAAAATCATATGATATTGGATCATTAACTATTTAAGCTCATAGAGGACTATAATAACACTCCAATAAAATTTCAAATCATATGGTACGATATCGGTTCTTGATTGGATCGTTAATTATATGAGCCCATAGAGGACTATACTAACACTTCAATAAAATTTAAAATCATATAGTACGATACCGGTTCTTGATTAGATCGTTCACTATATGAGGATTATAATAATACTTCAATGAAATTTAAAATCATATGGTATGATATCGGTTCTTGATTGGATCGTTAATTATATGAGCTCATAGAGGACTATACTAACACTTCAATAAAATTTAAAATCATATAGTATAATTCCGATTCTTGATTGGATTGTTAACTATATGAGCTTATAGAGGACTATAATAACACTTCAATAAAATTTCAAATCATATGGTATGATACCGGTTCTTGATTAGATCGTCAACTATATGAGCCCATAGAGGACTATACTAATACTTTGATAAAATTTAAAATCATATGTTACGATACCGATTCTTGATTAGATCATTCACTATATGAGGATTATAATAATACTTCAATAAAATTTAAAATCATATGGTATGATATTGGTTCTTGATTAGATCGTTAATTATATGAGCTCATAGAGGACTATACTAACACTTCAATAAAATTTAAAATCATATAGTATTATACCGGTTCTTGATTGGATTGTTAACTATATGAGCTCATAGAGGATTATACTAACAATTCAATGAAATTTAAAATCATATGGTACGACATCGGTTTTTAATTGGATCGTTAACTATATGAGCTCATAGAGGACTATACTAACACTTTAATGAAATTTAAAATCATATGATATGATATTAATTCTTGATTGGATCATTAACTATATAAGCTCATATAGGACTATACTAACACTTTATTAAATTTTAAAATTATATGGTATGACATTAGATCGTTAACTATCTAGGCTCATAGAGAACTATACTAACACTTTAATAAATTTTAAAATCATATGATACAATACCGGTTTTTGATTCGATCACTAATTATATATATGAGCTCAAAGAGGATTATACTAACACTTTAATAAAAATTAAAATCATATTATATAATACTGGTCGATTATGGATTGGATCATATGAGCTAATAGAGGATTGTACTAACACTTCAATGAAATTTAAAATCATATGGTACAAGATTCTTGATTGTATCATTAACTATATGAGTCCATAGAGGACTATACTAATACTTCAATGAAATTTAAAATCATATGATATGATATTGATTCTTGATTACATCATTAACTATATAAGCTCAAGGACTATACTAACACTTCAATAAATTTTAAAATCATATGGTATAATATAGGTTCTTGATTGGATCACTAATTATATTTAAGGACTATACTAATACTTTAATAAAATTTAAAATCATATAATATGATACCGGTCGATTATGGATTAGATCGTTAATAATATGAGCTCATAGAAGACTATCCTAACACTTCAATGAAATTTAAATTCATATGATATGATACTGGTTCTTGATTGGATCATTCACTATATGGGTCCATAGAGGACTATACTAACATTTCAATAAAATTTAAAATCATAAGGTATGATACCGATTCTTGATTAGATCATTAACTATATGAGCTCATAGAGGACTATACTAACACTTTAATTAAATTTTAAATCATATGGTACGATACTGGTTCTTGATTGAATCGTTAACTATATGATCCTATAGAGGACTATACTAATACTTCACTAAAATTTAAAATTATATGGTATGATACCGATTCTTGATTGGATCGTTAACTATATGAGCTCATAGAGGACTATACTAACACTTTAATGAAATTTAAAATCATATGGTACGATACCGATTCTTGATTGGATCGTTAATTATCGAAGCTCATAGAAGACTATACTAACACTTATGAATTTTAAAATCATATGGTACAATACTGATTCTTGATTGGATCGCTAATTATATATATGATCTCATAGAGGACTATATGATCTTATTTGATACTGGTCAATTATAGATTGGATCATTAACTATATAAGCTCATAGACGACTATACTAATACTTCAATGAAATTTAAAATCATATTATATGATACTGGTACTTGATTTGATCGTTAACTGTATGAGTCCATAGAGGACTATACTAACACTTCACTAAAATTTAAAATTATATGGTACGATACTGGTTTTTGATTGGATCATTAACTATATGACCACATAGAGGACTATACTAATACTTCACTAAAATTTAAAATCATATAGTATGATACTGGTTCTTGATTGAATCGCTAATTATATGATCTCATAGAGGACTATACTAAAACTTTGCTGAAATTTAAAATCATATGGTATGATACCGATTCTTGATTGGATCGTTAACTATCTAAGCTCACAGAGGACTATACTAATGTTAGGATTAAGAGCGACACTAAGAGGGGGGTGAATTAGTGTAGCGAAAATTTTTTCGACTTCGTAGAAAGTTTGTTTCGATTCAAATCGTTTCGGAAAAATATTGAACTTAAAACTTTCATAAAAATATAAGGAGAAGCTCAAGGAGATTTGCAATAAAGTAAATTGCACAAAATGAAAAGCAAACCAGAATTTAGAATGGTTTGGTCAATGAGAGCTACATCCACTTTGGATTTCTCCTCCGTCGAGGTCAGCGGTGTCCACTAAAGGTCTTTCTTCAATAAGCGAAGACCAACTACCTTTTACAGCGCTTTCTCCTTTTGCTGGGTTTAGGAGACAACCCTTACAAGTTTCACTCCTCTTTCTTGGATGGTTACAAGACTAAGAGAGGGAGGAGGAGAACTCTTCTCACTTTCACAACACTTTTCACACTCCAAACACTTAGAATTTTTCACACGTATGATAGCACTTTATTGTAAGCCCCAATAGCTTCAAAAGTTATAGGCCCCAATAGCTTCAAAAGTTAGAGTCAAAAAAATTAAATCCTTGGATTTCAGGATGCAGGCGGTACCACCGCCATTAATGGGCGGTACCATCACCTGATAAAGCTCGGAGACCGAGCTTTGGCAGTACCACCACCTGACAGAGGCGGTACCACCGCTGGCAGCATTGATTGCTAGTGGTACCACCACCCAGACTACCTGGGAGAGTGGGTCTCCCAGGCGGTGCCACTGTCGACCATGTTTTCAAGGGCTAAATGGGCTGTTTAATTCGACCCAATTCAGCCCTGTTAAGGGCCCAATTGGCCCCTAATTAAGTTAATGGGATTATCTCCCAATTCTAACAAAATCTACTATTTAACTATAATAACTAAGACATAATCAAAGCACTCTTGTTCCGATACATCAATTGCTCTTCCGGCGATCTTTTGGCCATCTTTTGACGAACTCTCGGTAATATTCCGGCGGACTCCCGGCAAGCTCCCAGACATTACACGATCTTCTTAGTAAGTTCTGATGAGCTTCTTTGGCAAGCTCCTAGACTTCTCGATTGGTTCCGGTAGAACTTCCGACAAACTCTTGAACTTCCAACGTGATCTCGATCTTGACTCCGGCACAATACCTGCTTTATGTCTTACTGCTATCGTAGTTAATCCTGCATACTTTTCTCAACATATAGATTAGTTTAAATAATTTACAATTGATTTCATCATCAAAATTCGAGATTTAACAACTAACACTATAATGAATTTTTAAATCATATGGTACAATACTAGTTCTTGATTCGATCGTTAACTATATGAGCTCATAAAGGATTATACTAACACTTTAATAAAATTTAAAATTTTATGATATGATAGTGATCGATTAACTATAAGAGCTCATATAGGAGTATATTAATACTTCAATAAAATTTAAAATCATATAGTACTCGTATATGTTCTTGATTTGATCGTTAACTACATGAACCCATAGAAAACTATGCTAACACTTAAATAAAATTTAAAATTATATAGTATGATACTGATTCTTGATTGGATCGTTAACTATATGAACCCATGGAGGACTATGCTAGTCATAAGTGCCTTGCAAGCCAATCACGTGAGTGATAACACGTGTGACTTGACACATAATCTTTTTATTTATTATTATTATTTGGTATTTTATCACTTTATATTGTCTGTTGTATATTGTGATATATATAAATCTGTACAATGAGAATCGGATCATGATGAGATTACGATAATGAGACCAATTCATTTTTAAACATAGATCCTAAATAATCCCAGTCACATGTTACTCGAGAGTGACATCGAGATAATCGAACAGACTGGCCCTCTCTCCCAGCGCAGTGGCCACCGTCAGCAAGGTGGCGGCGGCCACAACGCAGTAGCAGGGAAAGAGGGTTAGGGTTTTTTAAGCAAAAGATAGTTTTACCTCTCGGAATTTTAGAAATTTTGAATTATATCATTTTATCCAAATTATAAAAATACCCCTCATAATTCAAAAAATTTCCTACATGTATATAATTTCAAAAAAATATTAGTTAATTAAAAGATTTAATTAACTATTATTATTATTTAGTAGTCCTACATAATGATATTTACATATAATGTATGATGTGGACGGATGATCATGGACCGTGTGATGTGTGTACTTGTGATTATTATTATTATTGGGGCCTGTGAGCCACCACTTTATTTCTCGTTTATTGCCAAGCTTGCGTGCCTATAATTAAGTTGTAATCACATGAGTAGATGCAGCGGGAGCGTGGAAGCGGTAATGGGACCCACGAGGCCGAGATGGATGATCACGATGCATGGAGATGCACCGAGATGCTGATGGAACCGACAAGGATGAGATTGATGATCACAAGGCATGGAGATGCACTACTGCACACATCGATCTTGATGTGAGTGATTAGGTCCACTAGTTCAGGCTTGATCACATTAGGTTGTGGTCCATGATCATCTAGTGTGATTGCTCATGTAAAATGTGATTGCTTATACACCTATTAGATATGTATATATATGCTAGTCATAGGTGCTCTGCAAGCCAATCACGTGAGTGATGACATGTGTGACTTGACATATAGTCTTTTTGCTTATTATTATTATTTGACATTTTATCACTTTATATTGCTTGTTGTTTGAATATATTATGATGTCCATGGATTTGTGTAATAGGAATCGGAACGTGATGAGATCACGATAATGAGACCGATTCGCCTTTAAACACATATCCGAAATAATCCCATTCATAGGTTACTCAAGAGAGACATCGAGATAATCAGATAGACTAGTGTGCTGTATACCCGTCCATATGATAGATGCAGCTGGTCTCATAGCTGCTCGTGTGGGGACACTAGGGATATAGTGCAGGTGCTCATTGGAGAATGAGTTCATTGATTGATCCGCTTACGAAATGCTGGATGGTTAATGATACCTCATTGTCAGATATCGATTCTATAGTCCCAATGGTAGACTTATAAGTTTGGAGGTTCCAAATCTAGCACAACTGGTCATCGGGAGTGGTAGCCAACCTTAAGAGGACTATTGAGTGTCGATAGAGGATCATCCACTCTTGATATTATGAGAGGAATATCCCATGTATTCTTGCTTAGACAAATCTCTAGCCAGGGTCATTCGGATTGAGAGAGAAAGAGTTCTCCGGGAGAATATGATTAGAGCGAGACTCGAGTAGAAACCGTATGGGTCTGACAACACCATGCTCGGTATATAATCTCTGAGATATTAGATGGATGAAGGACTATAGGTACACGGTAACTGAGGACATACAAGTTTAATGGATTAGATTCCCTTGTATCGTCTAGGGATTACGGTGTAGTGGCATAGTACGTCCGTAGTCGATGAGTCGAGTGAATTATTATGGAGATAATAATTCACGGAGTCAGAAAGAGTTCTGACAGGTATAACTCATGACCAGCTCGATATTAGGCCAAGAGGGTCACACACATATGGTAGGTTTTATGATGAGTAGATGTTAAGATACGAGATATCCGCCGGAGTCCCTATCTTATTGGATATCCAATAAGTCCCTGAATTATTGGATCCTATGGATGAGATCCAATAAGAGCTAATGAGAAATTATTGGATAGAGATCCACTAATTTAAGAGGCTTGGGTAGTTGGATGGAGATCCAATACCCAATAGGGCAAGATTCATTAGGGTTAAGTTGACAAGATACCTCTATAAATATGAAGGAAACAATAGTTTATAGGCTAGAGCCTTTTTGGGTTATCTCTCCTATTCTCCTCCCCTTCTCCTCCTCAGATATCAAGCTTGGAGTTTTGAGGAGCATCGTCGTAGCCCTACTATGTGGATCACCGCTAGAGAGGAGGACACTTGACCTCTTTCACCCTCTCCTAGAGATCTATAGGGATTCAGGGATGTACGATATCCCTAGGTAACACAATCTTTCTTATACGTAGTTTTAAGTTTCACAGTTTTTGCGCACCAATCTTTGCATGACTACGAACACATCTTCGGGAAATTAGGGATTTTGGTTTTTAATGTTCTTCCGCTACACATGTGATGTCACCCCTAAGATTTCCCAATAATATTTGCATGCGATGTAGTTATATATTAAATATGTATGTGTGTGACATATCATATTAGGAGACCAAATCAAAATCTCCTCTCTCGATAATATTAAGTCGGTAAATGTGAGGCAATTAGATTGACCCACATGGCCTTCCATCATTATAGGTAGGGACTGATTCTCGACGTAGGTCGAGTTGGTCGAGTCTCTTGAAGCTCACCTATATCGAGATTCGCTATATTGCCTACGATATAGAGATGTCACTAATGACTTGAGGATATGGTATGCTTGGTTGAGTCCCTCGAGGGTATATCATCGAATTAGACTCATCTTGTAACGATATTGTTGACTTAACTGAACATCATGGTTCATCGAGTCCCTTGAGACCATGGTGGTTCGGAGGCCGAACAAGATGAGGATCATAAGGGGTTATAATCGATAAGAGTTGCCTACCTTTTAGGCTTAGTGTGATTGGTCGAGTCCCTCGAGGTTAAATTAAAACACTGGTTGGATCCCGATCCCCACTAGAAGTCTGTAGGAGACTTCCGTTTCACGTGCTGAGGGTGTCGCGTGACTTGCCAGAAAAATAATGGGAGTAGATTAAGATAGAAGTACATATCTTATTTATTTTATTATAAAATCTACATGTTATTTATTTCTGCTGCATCTTTATTTTAAAAAAATATCGCTTTCAAATCCCTTACGTGGCATACTTGATGTCAACCCCCTTATTGGTTCGAATTATACGGATTGACTCTGCAACTTGAGAATTGTTCTCACGACGGAGAAAATCGCATACGTCCTTGATACAGTGATGCCTACGCCCGGGGAAGGGGCAAGCGAGGATGAGATCACTCGCTACGTGAAGTATATAGATGACTCCACTCTTGCTCAATGTTATATGTTGGGTTCTATGACTCCTGAGTTATAGAGACAACATGAGAATATGGATGTCAGATTCATTCTCCTATATATCTACAAACTATTTAAGGAACAAGGAAGGACTCAACGATATGAGATATCCAAGAGCCTCTTCCATGCGAAGTCGATTGAGGGGACACTGGTTCAGAACCATATCTTAAAGATGTTGAGTGGATAGAGAAACTCACAGGTCTAGGAATAGTCCTAGTGGATAACCTGTGTGTGGATCTTATGTTTTAGTCCCTACCAGATTTTTTTCACAATTCATAATCAATTTTAATATAAATAAGCTTGAGGTGATTCTCCTTGAGCTTCTCAATATGTTGAGGGAGGCAAAGAGCACTATCAAGAAAGAGAAGCCAATTCTCTCGAGTCTGACCAGAAAGAAAAGGAAGGTAGAAAAGTCCCTTAAGAAGGGCGAGGGCAACGACTGTCCGGGTAAAGCAAAGGTTGCTAAATAGGGCCCAGCAAAGAACAAAGGCCAGTGCTTCCACTACGGCAAAGATATGCACTGGAAGAGGAACTACAAAGTGTTGAATCTCGGATTTTGATGATGAAGTCAATTGTCATTTGGTTATCTAATCCATATGTTGAGATAAGTGTGCAGGATTAACTATGATGGCAATAAGACATATAGCAGATGTTACGCTGGAGTCAAGACCAAGATCACGTTGGAGGTTCGAGAGTTCGTCGGAAGTCCGAACGGTCATTGGAGGTCCTACGGGAACAATCCAAGAAGCCCAGGAGCTTGCCAAAGAAGCTCGTCGGAACTCACCAAGAGGATCCTCGCAAGTCCAGGAGTTTGCCGAGAGTCCGTTGGAGCATCGTCGAGGGTTCATCGGATGTTTGCCGGAAGTTTGCCGGAAGCTCGCCGGAAGAAGCGATTGACACACTGGAACATAATATGCAGTATTGATGTCTTAATTATCGTAGTTAGTATATAGATTAAGTTAGGATTGGGAGGTGATCCCATTAACTTAATCTGGGGCTAATTGGGCCCATGGCAGACTCTAATTGGGCCGAATGGATCAGCCCATTCGGACCCAAAATTCCCGACCGGTGGTAGCACCGCCAGGGCTGGTGGTGGCACCGCCTAGGAGACTTGGTCTCTAGGAATTCTAGGTGGTAGTACGCCCCTGTCAGGCGATAGTACCATCGGTAGTTATTATTGCCAACGGTGGTACCGCCCCTGTCAAGCGATGGTACCGCCTGAGCTTGTCTTCGAGCGATGTCAAGCGGTAGTACCGCCTAGACTAAGCGGTCAACTCTTTCTCCCCCTTTGTCATTGGCAAAAGGAAAGGAAGATTCAAGTCATGAATATCAAAATAATAATTTTATCATGAATATTTTGTCATTGCGTGCATCATTATCATACGTTAAAGTATTGCATACATAATACCAAATCATCATATATATTTTTAAAACATATAAACTCATCATTATATGCATGATTCCAAATCATCATTCATATTATTTCAATCATTGTTTCAATCATCACTATAACTCATCATGCACAAAATGTAAAATCATCTAACATGATACAAACATTTATTTTCAAAATATTTATCACTATTTTCATGTATGATAATAATGTATTCATGATACACATTATATGCATATATCATCACAATAAAAATCAATTGCATGCATAATTTCATATCACCACATAAGGAATATCAAGAAGAAAGTAATTGGGTGATGCGATAAACATTTCATGAATACAAGAAATTACATAAAAATCATATCATGAAAGATTAGAACATGTGAATACCAAAAGGCATGATTTCTTTTTGAAAAACCTACTCATAAATAATCAAAAGAAAATCTTAGGAGATCGATTAATGAAAAAATCTTGATTCATAATAAATCTTAATTTGTAAATATCACGGAATCAAGATCATGATTTTGGATAAAACTCATTCAAATTCAAATCGTCCAAATCATCAAAATCTCAATATTTCTTTCAAGAGATTCAAAATGGCATAAATAATTTTATTGGTCTCTTAGGTAGAAATCAATAAGATAGAGAAAAAGAAAATTTTTAATAAAAAATTCTTTCCTCCTTTTGTTTCAACTTATTGATTGATTCCATACATGCATGTCCTTTTTTTTTCAAATCCATGCATCATCATTTAAAACGGAAAGATAAAAAATCATCAAGATAAAAAAAGTGCAACACATAATTAAAAAAAAATATTTCAACTCATTACTTCAAGTCAAACATGATTTCATTTAATCAAAATTGAATAACTTCAAGACCAATAAATCATCATGTATAACAATCATCAAGTATGATACAAACTTTTCAAAATGTTTATCATGATAAGGCATATAAGCCAAACTATTAAATATAAAGCATATTCATCAATGATGGTTTCATTGGGCATAAAGTATTTTCAAACAAAATCATTTTGTTATTTGTTGTAGTCATGCGTTTTTCTTTTTAGGTGAATCTATCTTTTCATGCTTAGTTTGCATACACAAGCCGTGCATTATTTTTAAAAGCAACTTTCATCACAGTAAAAATTGATAATCTATAAATCGTAAAAGATCATCGTGGAAATCATCAAAATCAATAAATTATAAATTACCCAAAACTCATCATCATCATGCATAGTTTCAAAAAATAAATTTATTAGGCACGATATCATATAAGGCATTTTTAATCAAAATCATTTTATTTATTATAAACATATAATTTTCATGATTATTTTCAAAATTACTAGAATGATAAGCATGATTCCTAATTTTTTTATTTTCATTACATTAAGCAATTAAAAATAATTTTTCTAAACTAATAAAAAGAAAATGCATCATAGAAAGCATCAGGTAATTTCAAAATAAATTGGGGGGATTTCGATTACCTCATCGTTGAATGTGGTTAAGGCGTAGTTTGCCACCTTGCCTTTCTTGATTTTCTCCTTGTCTTCGGAGGAGCTCGATTCATCCCAATTCTTGCTCTTTTTCTTGCATTCAAAGCAAGCAGTTTTGTTCTTTTTGTTCTTAAATTTTTGTTTCATTAACTTTTTAAATTTCTTAGTGAGTTCGAGTTCACCATCACTTGAGCTTATGCTCGAGTGGTCTTCAAATGTTCTATGTCCCAAATCCTTCCTGTCCTTTGGAAGGTTGTTCTCGAGTTCTCTTTTTGTCACATTATTCATTTCGTAGGTCATTAGAGACCCAATAAGTTCTTTGAGAGGGAATGTTTTAAGGTCCTTGGCCTCTTGAATGGCTGTAACTTTTGGATCCCAACTTTTTGGAATGGATCTTAAGATTTTAGTGATTAGTTCAAAATTAGAAAAACTTTTACCAAGAGCTTTGAGTCCATTGATGACATCCGTGAAACGGGTGTACATGTCTCCGATGGACTCACTTGGTTTCATCCGAAAAAGTTCGTAAGAATGCACAAGAATTTTGATTTTGGACTCTTTTACTCGGTTAGTGCCTTCATGAGTGACCTCTAGAGTTCTCCAAATATCAAAAGCCGAGTCACACATCGAAATGCGATTAAATTCATTTTTGTCAAGTGCACAATATAATGCATTCATAGCCTTTGCATTTAGAGAAAACATCTTCTTTTCCAAATCATTCCAATGGTTCATTGGAAGAGAAGACATTTCAAATCCATTTTCGACTATGTGCCATAAATTCAAATCCAAAGAAAACTCTCATTCGAGTTTTCCAATAAGTGTAGTCCTTCCCATTGAAAAAGGGAGGACGAATGAGAGAGTGACCCTCTTGAAAGCCGTAAAGAGCCATTTCTATTTGGATGTTAAACCAAAGTAGAAAACCGTGGCTTTGATACCAATTGTTAAGATCGAAGTGGCACTAAGAGGGGGGGGGGTGAATTAGTGCAGCGAATTAAAACTTGTAAATTTGAAAATGATTTCGTAAATGCGTAAAGATTTCAATTCGTCAATGACTTGGAGAAAGTAGCTCGAGTAAAGTGAGAAGATGAAAATCGAAAGCTTGCTGCAATGTAAATAATAGTTTCAGAAAAGTAAATACTCACACATTCAAGGAACACATCAATTTAAAGTGGTTCGGTCAAAATGACCTACATCCACTTGCGAAGCCTTCTTCAATGAGGCTCCCAACTTCCACTAGCAAATCACTTTGAAGGAGAAGGACAAATACTCCTCTTACAATCTTTTTACAAGTGGTTCACACTCTTACAAATTTTTCAAAGAGAAAGAGGGAGGTGAACACTTAAGCTATTGAAAACAGGACTTTTGCTAAAGCTTTTCTCAATTTCTAACTTCCCAAAGGTTGTGTTCTCTGTTGAGAATTGAGAGGTATTTATAGGCCCCAAGAGGATTCAAATTTGGGATCCAAATTTTGAATTCTCTTGGGTTTCTGAGGCTGGCGGTGCCACCGCATGTCGGTGGCAGTGCCACCGCCTATCAGTGTCTAACACTGATAGTGTACTGGCGGTGCCACCGCTCGGTTCTCGGTTTCTGGGCGGTGCCACCGCCTACACTATTTTAGCTCACTGGTTGGGCTCCAAACTTGGCCCAAACCAGTCTGAACTCGGGCCCAATTGGTCCCTACTTGGGTTATAGGATTAACAGCTAATCCTAACCCTAATTAACGTGCTAAATATGAATTTAAAGATATTTCCTAGGCTATTACAAAGTCCGCAAGTCAAGACTTCTTCCGGCGAGCTTCTGGTGAACTTCCGGCGGTCTTCCGATAAACTCGGAAACCATTCTGTGGACTCCCGGCAAGCTCCTAGAATTTACAATTTGATCTTGGCGAGTTCCAATGAGCTTCTTCAGCAAGCTCCGATCTTTCTCGGCGAGCTCCGCGAACTTCCAACGAACCTTCCGGCGAGCTTCCGAAAAACCCTTCGGCAAGCTCCCTACTCATTCTCGGCTAGTTCCGGCAGCATTCCCGACAAACCTTCAGACTTCCATCGAACTCTCGAACTCGCAATGAATCCTTCGCGCTTGACTTCGATAGTTTGTTTCGCTTTATGTCTTCGTCGTTATCGTAGTTAATCCTGCACACACAAGCCAAAACTCTACTCCGATCTAGACAATTATTACAACGTGAATTGACATTCTGTTGCCCGACACATCATTGGTTGGTGCTTCGTCCGATTCTTCAACGTATCGTCCTCTCTTACGGCTTGTTGCCCAATGAGCAATTGACCTCCGCAACCCCGATATCCTTGGCGCAATTCCGCTCTCCTTGGCCCGATGCCTGACATCCGAAGCCTTCTGCCGTCCAATATCTTGATGTTATCTCCTCTGGCGCAACGTCAATTCCTCCTGCGTCAACTGTCTAATCCTAATCGAGTAGACCTGCATCACTCAAAATATAATTAAACATCTAAACACAATCAATTAGTTTCATCATCAAAATCCAAGATTCAACATGCTTTGTGGATCCCGAGTGAGGCATTTCCTCTGACCCGTTTTCTCTTTTGTGGGTCCAAAGGGATCATGAGAGGCTTCGGGGAGGCTGACCTTTGCGGATGGATACACAAGGGTGCCGTACAACTTAAGCAAAACCAGCTAAGTCTATGACAGATGGTATCAGAGCGGGACAAGCACTCATAGAAACACTTGACGTGTAAATGTGGGGGACCTAGCGGGGCTGCGTTGAGGACAATCAGCATATGCGCGACCGTTTGGGGGAAAAACGAGCATAGAGATGTAGGGAAAAGGAGTCGCTTGGAGGAGTGGATATCTGAGATTGGCATTCAGAGGAATGGCTAACCCTTCGCGTAAGAGGCACCATAAGGACAAGCAAGCTGAGAAGAATGTGGAGTGCACAAAGGTTGGGATGGTTAAGTTTGAGCTACGGCTCGACGTTAACAACAATACTTGATGGTGCTTAAGGCAAGCGAGGTGCTTGGTAAAGGATGAGACCATGCAAGGTGGAATGAGTTGTTCAGCGATTGAAAGAGTTGTGCAAAGCTCACAGAGGAGAGGGGAATTGCTATCTCAAAGAATTCGGTACTCATGCATGGGCTCGCATGCGGACGATGGAATGTTCGCGGCCATCCCAAGGCGGCCGAAACTTGGCGCCATGGAGCATTGAAACTTTCTCTTTGGTATGTGAAGGATACGTCTGTAGGAGGCTGAAGTGTGCAGCGAGTTCAGCATGTTGCTAGGCCTTGAGTGGTGCAGTGCGGCCTGTATTGACGTAGAGTCGCAATCTAGCAAGTGCGTTTGTAGGAGGCAGAATAATGCGCAGTTTGTTTAGCAAATCGGAGTAGTCCAAGGGGATGGTGTTCTCTGAAACAAAGAGAGATATTGCTCCAATAGTATAGATATCCAGGAGGGATAAGTCCCGGTTCTCCAGAGGGAGAATCATGTGCAACAGACCACACATGTTGAGGAGAAGTACCTCAACAAACAACAACTCCACGAAGCTCATTGGACCGAGCAAGCAGCGAGGAGTCGTCGCATGATCTCGCTTGAGAGAATGCATTAGTGGATGCATTGCAAGATCAAGTGGGGGAGCAACCTAAGGCAACACAAATGAAGGCACGCTTGGAATCAATATGGAGATCGGACTTAAGGGAGGGCTAACCTGTGGAATGGTGGGCGCGAGGGCCACCATCAATACAATACAAAAACGATGAGCGGAGAAACTTGGGTGTAACTTGGCGAAGTACCCAAGCTATATGAAAGGAGCTGGCATGGAAGATGGAATATGGAGCAAAGGCACAGAGCTTTCCTTGGATAGTGGTCAAGGACATGAACTCTTGCAAAGGCAAGAGCAAGATCATGTTATTCCATGGGTCCTTCATTCTGACGAAGCAGACTCATCTTGCATGGTGCCAAAGATGAAGGGAGCTTCTGAGCACATGCACATTATCTCGGAGAAGCATTTGACGGAGGAACTAAGGCGACTCAACTTGCGGAGGCGAAGTTGGGTTCAAAAGGCCTTGGTACGGGGCAAGAGGATGTAGAGGCAAGTACTCTTGAAGAATATGCCACAGTGTTGCCATTCAAGTTGCTTGAAGGAAGCGATGCACATCGGAGATTGTACTAGTAGGGGCAGAGGCCTAGAATCCAGACAATGGTGCACTAATTACAGAGAAATCAGTGGACTTCAGGAGCTACTAGGCGATAGACTGTCCTAGAGCGGTGCTTCATCTAGGTATGACCCAAGAGTGGGTGGATGAAGGTTGATTGCCAAAGGAGCGAACAAAATCGAAGATGGAAGAGACCCTACAATGTATTAGCAGAGTTCACACATGGAGGAATCATAATTCGAGTTCATCCCACAAGGATAAGAATACAATAGAGATGTCACTAGGAGGCTACATGGTACAGTGGATCATGGTGGAACAGTTCGTGGTAATGTGATACACACGACATAGTCCCGTGAGGGACTAGATCATACGGAGGTATGATCGAGAGCTACTAGAAGCTCCACTTCGGTGAACAATACAACGGCAATAAGGGCTATGGATTCAAGGAGTGAAGGCCATGGTACCATAGAGGCGAGTCTTCCGTACATGCATCGAATTTTGTATCGGATGAAAGCCTTGGTCATCAGCATATGGGGGCTGTGTTCCATCAAGGGAAAAGTTCGAATGTAAGTACCGGTGAGTCCGATGGGAGGGACTTGATCATGCAGAGGTATGATCAAAGCGATTGGAGAGTTAGACTACTCCAGAGCTCATATTCGCTTAAGGGAACCCGGTAAGTCAGAGGACAAAGTTGAGTAAGCGAACGTTGCTACCAACGAAGCTAAGGAGAATAAAATTGGTGCAAATCCTACAACGTGATGGCAGAGGCTATGCATGGGAGTTACAGTCTATCTTTCCATTGACCAAAGGGAGCTACTTGGAGAACACAGAGGTGTTGAAGCAGGAGGTCGAAAGGGGTGAGGAAGCGACGACGAGTCCAGAGGGACTTAGCTACCCAAAATCAAGCATCAGTTAGAATGGAGGTGGACTCGGAGGAGTGCCACATAGACATATCTACTGATCGTGAAGAAAAGGGATGCAGATGCGAGGCGACGGATAGTAGGAGCATGGGCATGGCAGCGCCATGGTACCGTAGAGGTGGGACTTCCATGAAAGTCATTGATCCCTTGCTCTCATGGAGGGAGAGTACTGGGTCGTGAAAAGGGCCGAGGAGGTGGAGTATGCAGAGCCAAACTCCAAGTACCGAGACAAGGCTGAAGGGCAGAGGCCAAGGACCTCCATAAGATCGGTGTCAATGAGCTTCTCATCAAGATAGCCGAAAGTGAAGGACTTCGGGTCATGCAAGAGTGCACGACCAAGGTATGAAGTAAGTAGTGTGCGATGCTATACCTTTGCTACTCAGTGGTGTAGGCGGCCGGGTTGATGGAGAAGACGGTACAATCCCAGAGGTGACCAAAACTACTAGAGACTTACTCCAAGTTGGGGTGAAAACTTCTTGCATTCCAGAAGTTTGATTGCATTGAGAAGGTGAATCACAGTAACTAACTCAACGCAAGGAGTACAAACACTTCAAGTGCTTCATAAGTGTGAGCAAAGAGCAGGCGAAGGCCAGTACCCAGCTCGATGCATGGAGTACAACTTTGAGGAGGTAGGCGAAGTCAAGTAACCTTTGCCTTCTCAACTCTTAAGAGAATGGGCAAAACCGAGTACCCAAATTCTCTTTTGTGGGTCCTAAGGGATCATGGGAGGCTTCTGGAAGGCTGACCTTTGCAGACAGATACGCAAGGGTGCCACACGACTTAGGCAAAACCAACTAAGTCCATGACAGATGGTATCAGAGCGGGACAAGCACTCATAGAAACACTTGACCTGTAAACGTGGGAGACCTAGCGAGGCTACGTTGAGGGCAGTCAGCACATGCGCGACCGTTTAGGGGAAAAATAGGCATGGAGATGTAGGAAAAAGGAGTCGCTTGGAGGAGAGGACATCTGAGATTGGCATTCAGAGGAATGGCCAACCCATCGCACAAGAGGCACCACGAGGACAAGCAAGCTGAGAAGAATGCGAAGTGCACAAAGGTTAGGATGGCTGACTTCGAGCTACGACTCGATGTTGACAACAATACTTGATGGTGCTCAAGGCAAGCGAGGCGCTTGGTAAAGGATGAGACCATACAAGGTGGAATGAGTTGTTCAGCGACTGAAAGAGTTTTGCAAAGCTCACAGAGGTGAGGGGAATTGCTATCTCGAAGAATTCGATACTCATGCATGGGCTTGCATGTAGATGATGGAATGTTCACGGCCATCCCAAGGCGACCGAAACTCGGCGCCATGGAGCATTGAAAATTTCTCTTCGGCATGTGAAGGATATGTCCGTAGGAGGCTAAAGTGTGCAGCGAGTTCAGCATGTTGCTAGGCCTTGAGTGGTGTAGTGGGGCCTGTATTGACGTTGAGTCACAATCTAGCATGTGCGTTTGTAGGAGGCAAAATAATGCGTAGTTTGTTCAGCAAATCGGAGTAGTCCAAGGGGATGGTGTTCTCTAAAATGAAGAGAGATGTTGCTCCAATGGGATAGATATCCAGGAGGGATAAGTCCCGGTTCTCCATAGGGAGAATCATGTGCAACAGACCACACATGTTGAGGAGGAGTACCTCAACAAACAACAACTCCACGAAGCTCAATGGACCGAACAAGTGGTGAGGAGTTGTCGCATGATCTCGCTTGAGAAAATGCATTGGTGGATGCATTGCAAGATCAAATGGGAGAGTGACCTAAGGCAACAAATATAAAGGCACGCTTGGAGTTGATATAGAGATCGGACTCAAGGGAGGGCTGACCTATGGAATGGTGGGCACGAGGGCCACCCTCAACGCAATGCAAAACCGAGGAGCGGAGCAACTTGGGTTTAACTTGGCGAAGTACCCAAGCCGCATGAAGGGAGCTGGCATAGAAGATGGAACATGGAGTGAAGGCATAGAGCTTTTCTTGGACAGTGGTCAAGGACATGAACTCTTGCAGAAGCAAGAGCAGGATCATGTTGTTCCATGGGTCCTTCATTCTGACGGAGCAGACTCATCTAGCATGATGCCAAAGACGAAGGGAGCTTCTCGGCACATACACCTTATCTCAGATAAGCATTTGACGGAGGAACTAAGGCGACTCAACTTGCGGAGGCGAAGTTGGGTTCAAAAGGCCTTGGCACGGGGCAAGAGGATGCAGAGGCAGGTACTCTTGAAGAATATGCCACAGTGTTGCCATTCAAGTTGCTTGAAGGAAGCGGTGCATAGCGGAGATTGTGCTGGTACGGGCAAAGGCCCAGGATTCAAACAATGGTGCACTAATTGCAGAGAAGTTAGTGGACTTCAGGAGCTACTAGGCGACGGACTGTCCTAGAGTGGTGCTTCAGGTGTGACCCAAGAGTAGGTGGATGAAGGTCAATTGCCAAAGGAGCGAACTAAATCGAAGATGGAAGAGACCCTGCGATGTATTGGCAAAGGCTACACATGTAGGGATCACAATTCAAGTTCATCCCATAAGGATCAGAATGCAATAGAGATGTCACCAGGAGGCGACATGGTGCAGCGGATCATGGTAGAACAGTTCGTGGCAATGCGATACACACGACATAGTCCCTTGAGGGACTAGATCATACGGAGGTATGATCGGGAGCTAGTGGAAGCTCCACTTCGGTGAATAACACGATGGCAAGAAGGGCTATGGATTTAAGGAGTAAAGGCAATGTTATTGCAAAGGCGGGTCTTCCGTGCATGCATCGAATTTTGCATCGGATGAAAGCCTTGGTCATCAGCATATGGGGGATGTGTTCCATCAAGAGAAAAGTTCGAATGCAAGTACCAGTGAGTCCCATGGGAGGGACTTGATCATGCAGAGTTATGATCAAAGCAATTGGAGAGTTGGATTGCTCCAGAGCCCATAATCGCTTAAGAGAGCCTGGCAAGTCAGAGGATAAGGTCGAGTAAGCGTACGTTGCTACCAAGGAAGCTAAAGAGAATAAAATCGGTGCAAATCCTACAACGTGATGGCAGAGGCCATGCATGGGAGTTGCAATCTATCTTTCCATCGACCAAAGGGAGCTACTTGGAGAACACACAGGTGTTGAAGCAAGGGGTCGAAAGGGGTGAGGAAGCGACGACGAGTCCAGAGGGACTTGACTACCCAAAATCAAGCATCAGTTAGAATGAAGGTGGACTCGGAGGAGTGCCATAGAGACATATCTACTGATCGTGAAGAAAAGGGATGCAGATGCAAGGCGACAGATAGTAGGGGCATGGGCATGGCAGCGCCATGGTACCGTAGAGGTGGGACTTCCGTGAAAGTCATTGATCCCTTGCTCTCATTGAGGGAGAGTACTAGGTCATGAAAGGGGCCGAGGAGGTGGAGCATGTAGAGCCAAACTCCAAGTACTAAGACAAGGCTGAAGGGCAGAGGCCAAGGAACTTCGTAAGATCGGTGTCAACGAGCTTCTCATCAAGATAGCCGAAAGTGAAGGACTTCGGGTCATGCAAGAGTGCATGACCAAGGAACGAAGAAAGCAATATGCATTGCTATACCTTTGCTACTCGGTGGAGTTGGCGGCCGGGTTGATGGAGAAGACGGTACAATCCCAGAGGCGACCAAAACTACTAGAGACTTACTCCAAGTTGGGGTGAAAACTTCCTGCATTCCAGAAGTTCGATTGCATTAAGAAGGTGAAACACAGTAACTAACTCAATGCAAGGAGTGCAAACACTTCAAGTGCTTCAAAAGTGTGAGCAAAGAGCAGGCGAAGGCCAATACCCAGCTCGATGCATGGAGTACAACCTTGAGGAGGTGGGCGAAGTCAAGTAACCTTTGCCTTCTCAACTCTTAAGAGAATGGGCAAAACCGAGTACCCCAATTCTCTTTTATGGGTCCTAAGGGATCATAGGAGGCTTCGGGGAGGCTGACCTTTGTAGACAAACACGCAAAGGTGCCTCACGACTTAGGCAAAGCCAGCTAAGACCATGACAGATGGTATCAGAGTGGGACAAGCACTCAAAGAAACACTTGACGTGTAAACGTGGGAAACATAGCGAGGCTACGTTGAGGGCGGTCAGCACACGCGCGACCGTTTGGGAGAAAAACAGGCATGGAGATGTAGGGAAAAGGAGTCGCTTGGAGGAGTGGACATCTGAGATTGGCATTCAGAGGAATGGCCAACCCTTCGCGCAAGAGGCACCACGAGAACAAGCAAGCTGAGAAGAATGCGGAGCGCACAAAGGTTAGGATGGCTGAGTTCGAGCTACGGCTCGACGTTGACAACAATACTTGATGGTGCTCAAGGCAAGTGAGGCGCTTGGTAAAGGATGAGACTATGCAAGGTGGAATAAGTTGTTCAGCAACTAAAAGAGTTATGCAAAGCTCACAGAGGTGAGGGGAATTGCTATCTCAAAGAATTCAGTACTCATGCATAGGCTTGCATGCAGATGATGGAATGTTCACAGCCATCCCAAGGCGGCCGAAACTCGGCGCCATGGAGCATTGAAACTTTCTCTTCGGCATGTGACAGATATATCCGTAGGAGGCTAAAGTGTGTAGTAAGTTCAGCATGTTGCTAAGCCTTGAGTGGTGTAGTGGGGCCTGTATTGACGTTGAGTCGCAATCTAGCATGTGCGTTTGTAGGCGACAGAATAATGCACAGTTTGTTCAGCAAATCAGAGTAGTCCAAGGGGATGGTGTTCTCTGAAACGAAGAGAGATGTTGCTCCAATGGGATAGATATCCAAGAGGGATAAGTCCCGGTTCTCCAGAGGGAGAATCATGTGCAACATACCACACATGTTGAGGAGGAGTACCTCAATAAACAATAACTCCACGAAGCTCAATGGACCGAGCAAGCGGTGAGGAGTCGTCGCATGATCTCGCTTGAGAGCATGCATTGGTGGATGCATTGCAAGATCAAGTGGGAGAGCAACCTAAGGCAACACAAATAAAGGCACGTGTTAGGACTCTAGCTAGGAGAGTCCTAATTGAGAGGGACATTCATGTAAAACTGTTAGGACTTTAGCTAGGAGAGTCCTAATTGAGAGGGACATTCTGTTAGGACTCTAGCTAGGAGAGTCCTAATTGAGAGGGACATTCTGTTAGGACTCTAGTTAGGAGAGTCCTAATTTAGAGGGACATTCATGTAGGAGGTTTTTTCCTAGAGAAGAATTAGGAGTTGTAAGGGAATAGGAGTCTTGAGTAGGAGTCCTATTAGGAGTTGGTTAGAAGTAAGAGTCTTAAGTAGGAGTCCTATTAGGAGTTAGGGTTTAGAAGCCCTATAAATAGCCATGTATTCCTCCTCTTTTCTTAAGCAATAGATGAATCTTTTCTGCAGCCTTTGAGCAGCACTTGGAGGGAGGAACCCCTATAGAGTTCCAAGGAGGCCGATCCCCTAAAGAGATCAACCCCAAGTTTAGAATCTGCAAGGGTTCTAACACCTGGTATCAGAGCAGCGTTCTTGGCGTCTCGCTGCCCTTTCACAGCCATCCATCAACACTCCACAACCATCCAAAGCAATTCCCACAATTGCTTAAAAGATCGTCACCGAATTCCGCCATCATCTCCACCACCACGGATCATCCTTTGATCTCCCCGTGAATTGCAACAGGTTCTGGTTTCCTACCTTACTGCTGCTGCAATTTAGTTATCCATATTCGAAAATCCAAAAAAAAAAAAATCGTTCCTATATTGCTGCATAAACTTTTCGTCACAAAGTTTTCATCTCTACGACGAAAGATACATTGCAGAATTCCAGCCGCATAGCACCATCTGTTTGATCTTGCTACTGTACTTTTTCTATCCAAATTTCTACGAAATTTTTATGACATCTTTGACACTTCTTAACAGTAGATTTCCCTTTGGTTTCATCAAAAAATTCTCAATATAAACTACTGATCTTTTATGTCCAATCTGCTGCACTTGAATTGCAGAATTCAAGCCGCATAGCACCATCTGTTTGATCTTGCTACTGTGCTTTTTCTATCCAAATTTCTACGAAATTTTTATGACATCTTTGACACTTCCTAACAGTAGATTTCCCTTTGATTTTATCGAAAAATTCTCAATATAAACTACTGATCTTTTATGTCCAATCTGCTGCACTTGAAAATCTATGCTGCAGAAAATTTCAACTGCATATCGTTGCCTTAACCCATCTATTTGCAATATTTTTTGAATGAAATTTCTTATAGACTTCATATATCATCTTGGCTTCCATCTAAGATTGATCTATTAAGAAATTCATCTCTAAAAACGATTTTATGTTGCTGCAAATTTTCATCGTAACCCGCTGAAATTTTTCGACGATAATTCTGCAATTGCAACTTGCACCAATTTCTTTGCTGTTATACTGCCAAAATTTTCTTGATTAAATTAGATATCCTTGCTGTCATATAAACTGTGATTTTGCTATCAATTCCCTCCTCAATTCTCTCACGTTTTTGGTGGAAATTACGTCGAGAAACCGTTGTTTCTTCGACGACAATTCTACTCTTACAAGACAGCACATACTTGCTGCAACTTCCACGGATTTCTGTCAAACCTTTGCTACCATCTACCACAGATCCAAAACTTTCATCCACAGTCCTAAAACTCTACCAAACCACACCCTCAAACTGCACCCAAAACAGCCACAAAACAAGCCTAAACCGCAGCCTACATCCACCAATCCACCAACACTTTCGACCATCACTTCTCTCAACCTATACATGCCTTTAACCCAACAACAAAAGAGAGATCTTAACATCATTGATTTGGGGCCATATACTATGGCATCTAAGGAGGCAATCAATGCTAAATTCGAAGCCTTGGAGGCGCGAATGGAGGATAAGATTCGGACGCTCTTTACCGAACTCAGATTGGGCCGACCACTAAGCCCGAAGAAATCATATCAAGGAGAGAGCTTTGCCCAATCACACCAAGCCCGAAGAGATGACTTCCAAGGGAGGGTAGGCTCTATGACCAACCCCAACTATCCATGCATGAGAGTGGACTTCCCTAGATGGGAAGAAGGAGACCCGATTGGTTGGATTTCGCACGCGGAGCGATATTTTCGGTACCACAAAACCGCGGATGTATCTATGGTGAAAATTGTAGCTATACATCTTGAAGGGGATGCTATTCAGTGGTTTGACTGGTTTGAACATACTTATGGAGTCCTTTCATGGCGACAATTCAAAGAAGAACTGCTGATTCGCTTCAGACCAACCGATTACGAGGATATTGACGAACAACTAGCAAAGATCCGACAAACCTCCACCATTCAAGAGTACCAAACCAGGTTTGAAAGGTTATCTAATCAAAATCATGATTGGTCTCAAAAACAGCTATTGAGGACCTTCATTGAGGGCTTGAAGCCGGAGATCCGAGGAGAAGTTAAAGCGCGACAACCGTACACGCTTATGGCAGCCATCTCTTTCGCACGACATCAAGAGGAGCAATTGAACCATGAAGCTCGGAGGACTAGGGTCGCTCCTCAACTACTAATATTGAAGCCCTCAGCCCCCCCTACTGTCGACCAAGTCCCTGCACCAAAGAGGTTAACAGGAGAAGAGCTTCGGGAGCGATATGCGAAGGGGTTATGTTGGCATTGTGACGAGCCGTGTAGCCGTGAGCATCGCTGTAGTAAAGGAGGACTTCTTATGATTGAACCGATAGAAGAAGAGGTCATTGAACATCCAAAAGAGAGCTTTGAACATGAAGAAGAAGATGCAGAAGAAGAGCCAAAACCGACCGAAGTTACGGTACATACACTAGCTAGCTACTCAAACCCGCAAACGATGAAAATTGGAGGCCTTCTCAAACAACAACCAATCACTGTTCTCATCGACACGGGCAGTACTACTAACTTCCTAAATAGTAAGCTTGCTGTTCGGATATCATTACCTATCGAGAATCGCTGCAGGTTTGATGTTAAGGTCACCGACGGACGGATTTTGAATTGTGATCATAGGCGCTTGCAGGAGAAACTATTGCTGCAGGACCAAGAGATAATTGCAGATTTCTTCCTTCTCCCTCTTAACAATCATGAGGCCATGCTCAGAATTAAATGGTTGACGACATTAGGTGATATTTCCTGGAATTTTATGAAACTAATTATGAAATTTTACAGTAAGGAGAAACAGGTGACATTGCACGGGAAACGTGGGGGCGACAAAACAACGATTTGCACACAAAAAATGGAGAATGTTTTGCATAAAGCATGCAGCGGCTTTTTGGTACAACTTGAGCAGCAAATTAAAGGAGAGCCAATAGAATTTGAAGATCCAAACCTATTTCCTTTGCTTGGTGAATTTTCAGATATATTTGACGAGCCGCACAACCTACCTCTTACTCGTCGGCATGATCATTGTATAATGATTTTTCCAGTCAAATCTCTAGCAAATACTCAGCCATATCGGTATCCACATCTCCAGAAGGATGAAATAGAAAGGATTTTAAAAGAGATGCTTGAAACAGGAGTTATTCGGCCAAGTTACAACCTCTACTTTTCACCGGTGCTACTTGTACGCAAGAAGGACGGAACATGGCGAATATGCATTGATTATCGAGCTCTCAATGGCATAACCATCAAGAACAAATACCTTATTCCAATAGCAGATGAATTTCTAGATGAAAGGGAGCACAAATCTTTACAAAGCTGGACCTTTGATCCGGGTATTATCAAATACGAGTGTATGAAGAAGTCATACCGAAAATCGCCTTTCGAACACACAACAGCCACTACGAATTTTTACTTTCTTCAACAAAAGGTGAAATATCTTGGGCATATCATATCAGAGGAAGGTGTGACAGTGGACCCTTTCAAAATTGGAGCAATGCAAAACTGGCTGACCCCGAGGAACATAAAATTGCTACATGGCTTTCTGGGTTTAACAGGCTACTACTGCATGTTCGTGAAAAACTATGGAGAGATCAGTGCACCACTTACTTCCTTTTTGAAAAAAGATGTCTTCCAATGGTCGGACAGAGCCTCCGTTGCCTTTGACAAACTTAAGGCAGCCATGACGACGACGCCGGTGCTAACACTACCAGATTTCAACCGACCTTTCATTATTGAGGCCGACGCATCTGGAGTCGGAATTGGAGCAATTCTCATGCAAGATGGTCGACCACTCGCATACACTAGCAAGGCATTATCCCCCTCCCATCAAAATAAGTCAACATATGATAAGGAGATGCTCGCCATTGTGCGCGCAGCAACGAGGTGGAGACCCTACTTGATTGGTCGACGATTTCAAATTAAAACCGACCATAAAAGCCTCAAGTACTTTTTGGAGCGAAAGATATCATCCCTTGAGCAGCAAAACTGGCTACTCGAGCAAGCTGAAGTTTTGGCCATTTCACTTCCGACCAGCGACTTCCTTGAGGATATTAAGATGGAATGGCAGGAAGATTCGGAGACTAGTAAGATTATAAAAAAATTGGAGGAAGCACCAAGCTCCGTAGCTCATTACAATTGGGACTCAAAAGAATTACACTATAAGAGTACTAAATTGAAAAGGAGTATGGCATATCACTCACAAACCGACGGCCAGACAGAAGTTGTAAATAAGTGCTTGGAGATAGCCCAAAGCCACCCACCAAATATGACTCCCCAAGGAGGACTTCAGACTCAGCCAAGTGCCATTATTGATCGACGGATTATGACTCGACGACGACGATCCACTACTGAATTGCTAATACAGTGGGCAAACCTACTAACAGAAGATGCCACTTTGGAGAACTATGATGACTTGAAGATCAAATTCCCAAAATTCATGAATCGTCAGCCTCGAGGACAAGGCTGATTTGAAGAGGGCGGGTTTGTTAGGACTCTAGCTAGGAGAGTCCTAATTGAGAGGGACATTCATGTAAAACTGTTAGGACTTTAGCTAGGAGAGTCCTAATTGAGAGGGACATTCTGTTAGGACTCTAGCTAGGAGAGTCCTAATTGAGAGGGACATTCTGTTAGGACTCTAGTTAGGAGAGTCCTAATTTAGAGGGACATTCATGTAGGAGGTTTTTTCCTAGAGAAGAATTAGGAGTTGTAAGGGAATAGGAGTCTTGAGTAGGAGTCCTATTAGGAGTTGGTTAGAAGTAAGAGTCTTAAGTAGGAGTCCTATTAGGAGTTAGGGTTTAGAAGCCCTATAAATAGCCATGTATTCCTCCTCTTTTCTCAAGCAATAGATGAATCTTTTCTGCAGCCTTTGAGCAGCACTTGGAGGGAGGACCCCCTATAGAGTTCCAAGGAGGCCGATCCCCTAAAGAGATCAACCCCAAGTTTAGAATCTGCAAGGGTTCTAACAGCACGCTTGGAGTCGATATGGAGATCGGACTCAAGGGAGGGTTGACCTATTGAATGGTGGGCACGAGGGCCACCATCAACGCAATGCAAAAACGAGGAGCGGAGCAACTTGGGTGTAACTTCGCGAAGTACCCAAGCCGCATGAAGGGAGCTAGCATAGAAGATGGAACATGGAGCAGAGATAGAGCTTTCCTTGGACAGTGGTCAAGGACATGAACTCTTGCAGAGGCAAGAGCAGGATCATGTTATTCCATGGGTCCTTCATTCTGACGGAGCGGACTCATCTTGCATGGTGCCAAAGATAAAGGGAGCTTTTTTGCACATGCACCTTATCTCAGAGAAGCATTTGACGGAGGAACTAAGGCAACTCAACTTGTGGAGGTGAAGTTAGGTTCAAAAGGCCTTGGCACGAGGCAAGAGGATGCAGAGGTAGGTACTCTTGAAGAATATGCCACAGTGTTGCCATTCAAGTTGCTTGAAGGAAGCGGTGCACAGCAGAGATTGTGCTGGTAGGGGCAGATGCCCAGGATCTAGACAATGGTGCACTAATTGCAAAGAAGTTAGTGGACTTCAGGAGCTACTAGGCGACGGACTATCCTAGAGCCATGTTTCATCTAGGTGTGACCCAAGAGTGGGTGGATGAAGGTCGATTGCCAAAGGAGCGAACAAAATCGAAGATGGAAGAGACCCTGTGATGTATTGGCAAAGGCCACACATAGAGGGATCACAATTCATGTTCATCCCACAAGGATCAGAATGCAATAGAGATGTCACCAGGAGGCGACATGGTCCAGCGGATCGTGGTAAAACAGTTCGTGGCAATGCGATACACACCACATAGTCCCATGAGGGACTAGATCATACGGAGGTATGATTAGGAGCTACTGGAAGCTCGACTTCAATGAATAACACGATGGCAAGAAGGGCTATGGATTTAAGGAGTGAAGGCCATGGTATCGCAGAGGCGGGTCTTCCGTGCGTGCATCAAATTTTGCATCGGATGAAAGCCTTGGTCATCAGCACATGGGGGCTGTGTTCCATTAAGAGAAAAGTTTGAATGCAAGTACCAGTGAGTCCCATGGGAGCGACTTGATCATGCAAAGGTATTATCAAAGCAATTAGAGAGTTAGACTACTCTAGAGCCTATATTCGCTTAAGAGATCCCGGCAAGTTAGAGGACAAGGTCGAGTAAGCGAACGTTGCTACCAAGGAAGCTAAGGAGAATAGAATCAGTGCAAATCCTACAACGTGATGGCAGAGGCCATGCATGGGAGTTGCAGTCTATCTTTCCATCGACCAAAGGGAGCTGCTTGGAGAACACAGAGGTTGTTGAAGCAAGGGGTCGAAATGGGCGAGGAAGCGACGACGAGTCCAAAGGGACTTAGCTACCCAAAATCAAGCATCAGTTAGAATGAAGGTGGACTCGGAGGAGTGCCACAGAGACATATCTATTGATCGTGAAGAAAAGAGATGCAGATGCGAGGCGACGGATGGTAGGGTCTTGGGCATGGCAACGCCATGATACCGCAGAGGTGGGACTTCCGTGAAAGTCATTGATCCCTTGCTCTCATAGAGGGAGAGTGCTTGGTCGTGAAAGGGGCCGAGGAGGTGGAGCATGCAGAGGCAAACTCCAAGTACCGAGACAAGGCTGAAGGGCAGAGGCCAAGGAACTTCGTAAAACCGGTGTCAACGAGCTTCTCATCAAGATAGCCAAAAGTGAAGGACTTCGAGTCATGAAAGAGTGCATGACCAAGGAATGAAGCAAGCAGTACGCGGTGTTGTACCTATGCTACTCAGTGGAGTAGGCGGCCTAGTTGATGGAGAAGACGGTACAATCCCAAAGGTAACCAAAACTACTATAGACTTACTTCAAGTTGGGGTGAAAACTTCCTACATTCCAGAAGTTCGATTGCATTGAGAAGGTGAATCACAGTAACTAACTTAACGCAAGGAGTGCAAACACTTTAAGTGCTTTAG
Source organism: Musa acuminata AAA Group (assembly GCF_036884655.1). NCBI lineage: Eukaryota > Viridiplantae > Streptophyta > Magnoliopsida > Zingiberales > Musaceae > Musa > Musa acuminata. Next base: position 23,566,564 of record NC_088341.1, read on the forward strand.
AAGTGTGAGCAAAGAGCAGGTGAAGGCTAGTACCAAGCTCGATGCATGGAGTACAACCTTGAGGAGGCGGGCGAAGTCAAGTAACCTTTGCCTTCTCAACTCTTAAGAGAATGGGCAAAACCGAGTACCCCAATTCTCTTATCTATCCAGTAGAGGAGCTCTACACAGGTTCAAAGACCCTTCGAAGATAATAGAAGACAATAGTTATCAAATCCTCACCAACGGTGATCAGTGCTACTGAGAGTAGATTGTCCGCTTCATTTCCCAATGAAATGCCAATCGAAAGCGGAAGTGATGTGAACCTACTTGGAAGTGACAACTAAGTATAAGAAGAATCAATGGTCAAATTTTGTGGAGGAAGTACCCAAAAACTTCAAAAGTTTGTGAGGCGATGCTCGTTAAAGCTCCAACAAGCATCCACCCAGTTCAAGCAGCATGTGATATTTGAGAGACTGGCGTATAGTAAGGATGGTCTTTTCCTTCATCTGGGGGATCCGCAGGAATCAACAAGGATTAATACAACTCAGCCAACCCTACACCAGAGTCAAAGTCATTAGCGAGTTGAAACAGCATAGCGGATCAAAAGTTTGACTACTCAACAATAGCAGCGGAGAGCAGCTAGGGGCCAAGAGGTGCATTGCAGCTAGAGCAAAAGATTAAAGACTTAGCAAAGGCGAGGAGTTGTAGTGTCCACAAAGGCTTTGACGAGGACGTCGAAGGAATGAGTGGGGGAGAATGTTGTTGAATCTCGTATTTTGATGATGAAACTACTTGATATATGTTTATGATTTAATCTGCGTTTTGAGTGACGCAGGGTGCTTCGATCAGGATGAGACAATTAAAGCAGGAACATCATGTTGTGCCGGAGGAACATGTCAGAAGATTGGACGTCGGGCCGGTGGATCGGTCGACGTATCGACAGAAGGCTTCGGGCCGTGAACTCGGGCATCGGGCCAAGAAGAGCAGGTATTGTGCCAAGGATATCGGAGTTGCGGAGTCAACTGGCCGATTGGGCAATAGGCTGCAGGAAAGGACGATGCGCCGAAGAATCGGACGAAGCGTCGAGGGACCAATGACATGCCGGACAACTTGGTTAATTGCTTTGGATTAATTGTCTCGATCGAAGTTTTGCTTTAATTGTGCAGGATTAGCTATGATAACGATGAAGACATAAAGCGAAACAAAGTGTCGGAGTCAAGCGCGAAGGATTTGTTGCGAGTTCGAGAGTTTGACGGAAGTCTGAAGGTTCGTTGGGAGTTCGCGGAGCTCGCCGAGAAAGATCGGAGCTTGCCGAAGAAGCTCGTTGGAACTCGCTAAGAACAAATCGTGAAGTCTAGGAGCTTGCCGGGAGTCCGCAGAATGGTTTCCGAGAGTTCATCGGAAGACCGCCGGAAGTTTGCCGAAAGCTCGCCAGAAGAAGTCTTGACTTGCGGACTTTGTAATAGCTTAGAAAATGTCTTTAAAATCATAGTTAGCACATTAATTAGGGTTAGGATTAGGTGTTAATCCTATAACCCAAGTAGGGGCCAATTTGGCCCAAGTTCGGACTGGTTTGGGCCAAGTTTGGAGCCAAACCAAGTGAGCTGAAATAGTGAAAGAGGTGGCACCGCCCCAGCCAAGAGGTAGCACCGCCCAGGCTATGTCTCCCAGCGAGACTGGGAGGTGCAACCGCCCCAGCCAGGAGGTGGCACCGCCTGAGCTCAGTCTTCGAGCTCTGGCAGAGAGGTGCAACCGCCTCTGTCAAGAGGTGGCACCGCCTGGGCTCAGTCTTCGAGCTCTGCCAGGCGGTGCAACCTCTCCAGTCAGGAGGTGCAACCGCCTGATCCCGGAATTCCGGGATTTGATCGTTTTGAGCTCCAATTTTGAATTGGGTTGGGGCCTATAAATACCCCACCCATTCAGCACTGAAAGAGCAAGAACAAAAGCCGAAATCTTGATCTTTTCAGTGGTTCTTAGAGCTCAAAACTGCTAGTTTTCCTCCTCCTTCTGTTCTTCAAGTTTGAGTTGTAAAGAGAGGAGAGAAAACATTTGTAAGGGTTGTCTCCTGAGCCCGTCAAAAGGAGTGAATCTGTAAGAGGGTAGTTGGCCTTCGCCTATTGAAGGAAGGCCCCTAGTTGACGTCGGCAACCTCGTCGGTGGAGGAAGCCAAAAGTGGAGTAGGTCAAGGCTGACCGAACCACTCTAAATCTCTGGTTTGCGTTTATTTTTGAGCACTTTATCATTACTGCAAACCTCCTTCATTACTACTGCTCTCTGCGCTTTCACGAACAAGTTCTAAGTGCTGTTCTTCCGAATCTGCATTCAGACGTAAATTCGTGTTTTCGTACATTACTGTTTACGTTTACGTTTGATTCTGCAGAACCGTCTTCCGTGCTTTCACGAACGAGTTTCTTTGCAGTTTACACTTACATTTTGATTCTATTAATAACTGCAAACTGTCCTCTGCTATTTTACGAACGAGTTTCAACATTTAGACGTAAAACTGCATTTAGACGTAAAACTGCATTTAGACGTAAATCGGCTTTCCTCGCACAATCATCAGATCTTAGTTCATGTTTACGTCTTGATTTTAACTGCATACTGCCTTCTGCGAGTATACAAACGAGTTTCAAAGTTTAAGACGTAAATCTGCGTTTAGACGTAAATCTGCGTCTAGACGTAAATCTGCGCTTAGACGTAAATCTGTTTTTGCAGATTACGTTTTGAGCTAAACAACAGCAGCACACTGTCTTTATACTTCTGCTTAAACTGCTTCTAGACGCAAACTGCATTTAGACGCAATCTGCGCTTAGACGCAATCTGCGCTAAGACGCAAACTGCGCTTAGACGCAAAACTGTGCTTAGACGCAAACTGTGTTTAGACGCAAACTGCGCTTAGACGCAAAACTGCGCTTAGACGCAAACTGCGCTTAGACGCAAACTGCGCTTAGACGCAATCTGCGCTTAGACGCAAACTGCACTTAGATACAAACTGCGAATCAGCTTTTGCATCATAATAGTTTCTATCGAACGAACGCAGCTTTCGGTTTTAATCGCTGTAAAATTTCCGCTGCACTAATTCACCCCCCCCCCTCTTAGTGCTCTCGATCCTAACAATTGGTATCAGAGCGGGGTATTTCTCATTTCGGATTTACACCCGAGAGAAATGGCTCTTCAAGAGGGCTTATCGGTTGTTCGTCCACCGTTCTTTAACGGATTGGACTACACTTATTGGAAAACTCGAATGAGAGTTTTCTTGATTTCTCTGAATCTGGATTTATGGAATATTGTTGAAAACAGTTTTCAACTTCCCTCTAAACCGACGAACGAATGGTCGGATTTAGAGAAGAAGTATTTTTCTTTAAACGCAAAGGCTATGAATGCCTTATTTTGCGCTTTGGACAAAAATGAGTTCAATCGGGTTTCTTTGTGCGAAACGGCTTTCGATATTTGGCGCACTCTTGAAATCACGCATGAGGGAACTAGTAGAGTCAAAGACTCGAAAGTTAATATCTTACTACATGATTTCGAGCTTTTTCATATGAAACCAAGCGAAACCATTGTTGACATGTACACCCGTTTTACGGATGTCGTCAATGGTTTAAAATCACTTGGTAAAAGCTTTTCGGATTTTGAACTCGTTAACAAAGTTTTGCGCTCACTTTCTAAAACTTGGGATTCAAAAGTAACTGCTATTCAAGAATCGAAAAACTTGAACCAATTTCCACTTGAAGAACTAATTGGTTCATTGATGACATATGAAATGGTGCACAATGCACATGATGAACATGTTGAACACAATCACCTTCCAAAGAACAGGAAGGATTTGGAACTCTGGACAAATGAATGCCACTTGAGCGATGACTCAAGTGATGAGGACAATAATGAACAAAACAACCTTCCAAAGAACAGGAAGGATTTGGGACATAGAACATTTGAAGACCACTCGAGCATAAGCTCAAGTGATGGTGAACTTAAACTACAAATGAAACGAAAATTAAAAAGCAAAAAGAATCGAACTACTTGCTTTAAACGCAAGAAGAAGAACAAAAATTGGGATGAATCGAGCTCCTCCGAAGAAGAGAAAGTCAACAAAAGCAAGGCGGCAAACTACGCCTTAACAGCCTACAATGATGAGGTAATCGAAATCCCCCTAATTTATTTTGAAATTACTTGATGCTTTCATGATGTATTTTTCTTTTTTAGTTTAGAATTAATTTTCTTGAAAATTACATGTTAAAAAAAAAAAAATTACAAAATTATGATCATGCTAGTAATTTCGAAAATGATAATATTGCATATTTTATGATAAACAAACAAAATGATTTTGATTGAAAATATGAAATCATGGTTAAGAAGTAATAATGTGTATCATGTTTGATTAACATTGTTGAATGAAATCACGTTTGATTTAAAGTAATGCATAATAATATTAAATGGTTATGATACAATGATTAACAATTTTATGCATGAGACTTTAAGTTATTCATGATCATGAGCTTGTTTGATCTTCATGATTTAAATTCAAAATCTATAGCAAAAATCATGTCTGAATATATGAAAGTGTTAATTTCATTTTCGGATTCACTTAACAAGTGGTATCCTAACAATCGGATTTACTCATACACTTATGAAAAATAATTTTCTAAAATAGATTTGATGAAATGATTCCTGCTTATAAATTCCATCTTGAAATATGAATGATAGTATTTTTGCTTGCAAAGATTTGTTTCACATACATATCTCCTATGATTCATGTGCAGAAAAATAATTTATAAATCATAATACGATGAGATTTCTTATGCAAAAATAAAGTGCTTTTGTGATTCATTGCTAAAGAGAATAATTTTTAAAATGTGATCTTGATAATTATAACATGAAGCTCGTTATAAATCAAGATCGTTCATTATGCTTATCAAAAAGGAGTTCTTCAAATGAAATGCAACTTGTCTTTTGATTTCTTAGAATTCAATGAAGTGTCATATTAATATCTTAAAACTTGGAATATTTTAAAATGTGATCTTGATAATAATGTTTCAAGTTGCTCTTTGTACTATATCTTTTCAAATGAATCATGAGCCTTGATATCATATATTTCATAATATAGAAATAACAAGATTTCTTTGCCTTTTGTCTTGAACTTTCATGCTTATCTTAATTTGGCATATAAAGACTAAGGCATGATTAGATGAAAAAGAATCTCTTAAAAAATGCTTTTCCCATCTGATCGAGATTAATGATATCATGATATTTTGTGAATCTCGAAATTAATTTTAAATGACTTGATTATGAAATTCAAGTTAATGATTTGATTTGAATAAGTTTTATCTAAATCATAATCTTGATCTTGCAAAATTGAAGTCACAAATAATATCCTGTGGTATTCATGAATTGATACTCACAATATGAAAGCATTGATATTCATGACTTGAATTAGATTGAAACATTGTATGCTTAAATTAATCATTCTCCTATGTTTCAAAAATTCCTTAAATGCCTTATGTGATGATTGAAAACTAACTTGCTTTATGATGAATCACGAATCATAACTTGATCTATGATGCCTTCAAATGATTGAAATATTTAACACTTTTATGCTCTACCCCCTACTTTCTTCTTGTTTTCAATGATAAAATGGGGAGAAGTTTTGATCATGCATGGTAGGATATAATTTGACAAAATTGATACCATCATGATATGAAACATTTATCATGTGCAATTATGCATGCAATACTTGTGCTTTCTAATTATGATGTGATGTGTTGCATATGATGTAAATCATGATTTAAAATGCTATGAGTGCTAAGTTGCACACTTTGAGAAGAAATTGCTATATTGAAACATTAATGTAATTATGAATGGTGATATGAAATTATGCATGTAATACTTCAACCTATGATAACGATGCATGCAATGATAAAATATTCATGATGAAAAATTGTCTTGACATTCATAACTTGATTATTCATCCTTTGTCATGATTTTGAAATCGTTGTAAAAGGAAAAAGAACTACAAAACTGTATTCTTCCTTTCTTTTTGACAATGACAAAGGGGGAGATAGCTAGCTTGCACAAGTCAAGAAGATGCAAAAACTTGATTGCTAACTTGCTTATTTCAAGAAGCAAAAATTGTCTTCTTGAAAATCATTATCTTGAATATCTCAAGAAGCAAGACTTGCAACCTGCACATTACAATAGGAAGCAATAATCATGAGCCTACACAAGAAAGTTATCTTGCATTTGCTTTCGAAGTTTTTGCTAGCTTGTATATTGCGAAACTTGTATATCGTAAAAATTGCTAGCTTGTAGTCTAAAGAGAAGCGAAAAGTTGCTATCTCAAAAGAAGCATATGTGCTATCTTGCCTATCTCAAGAGGCAAAAATGCTAACTTGCACATCTAGCAAAACTTGACAAATTTGCATATCTCAAGAAGCAAGAGTTGCTTTCTTGAACATCTCAAAACTGCTAGCTTGCATGTTCTAAAAGTGCTATCTTGTATGCTGTAAAACTTGCATATCTAAAACTTGTTAGCCTGAATATTCTAAGCATGATGTAACATTTGCTAAATTTTCTGGCTTCAAAATTGCATGATGATAAAACTTGATAATATGTTTTTCATGCAATAAGTTGAACTTATATTACAAACACTTGATTGTGGTACTTCTTCTTTTTGTTGATGACAAAGGGGGAGAAGTATGTTGATGACATGACATGTGATGCATAAGTTTATGCATATGTTCATGTTGACGTGTTGCAAGTATTAATGATGAATATTGCAAAGACTTGAATTCAGGTTGAATTCAAGGTTCTATCAATATGGCATATTGATAGGGGGAGTTTGTTTAAACTCCGGGAGTTAAGTTTAACTCCGTCATCAAGTGGTTGTCATCATCAAAAAGGGGGAGATTGTTGAATCTCGTATTTTGATGATGAAACTACTTGATATATGTTTATGATTTAATCTGCGTTTTGAGTGACGCAGGGTGCTTCGATCAGGATGAGACAATTAAAGCAGGAACATCATGTTGTGCCGGAGGAACATGTCAGAAGATTGGACGTCGGGCCGGTGGATCGGTCGACGTATCGACAGAAGGCTTCGGGCCGTGAACTCGGGCATCGGGCCAAGAAGAGTGGGTATTGTGCCAAGGATATCGGAGTTGCGGAGTCAACTGGCCGATTGGGCAATAGGCTGCAGGAAAGGACGATGCGCCGAAGAATCGGACGAAGCGTCGAGGGACTAATGACATGCCGGACAACTTGGTTAATTGCTTTGGATTAATTGTCTCGATCGAAGTTTTGCTTTAATTGTGCAGGATTAGCTATGATAACGATGAAGACATAAAGCGAAACAAAGTGTCGGAGTCAAGCGCGAAGGATTTGTTGCGAGTTCGAGAGTTTGACGGAAGTCTGAAGGTTCATTGGGAGTTCGCGGAGCTCGCCGAGAAAGATCGGAGCTTGCCGAAGAAGCTCGTTGGAACTCGCTAAGAACAAATCGTGAAGTCTAGGAGCTTGCCGGGAGTCCGCAGAATGGTTTCCGAGAGTTCATCGGAAGACCGCCGGAAGTTTGCCGAAAGCTCGCCAGAAGAAGTCTTGACTTGCGGACTTTGTAATAGCTTAGAAAATGTCTTTAAAATCATAGTTAGCACATTAATTAGGGTTAGGATTAGGTGTTAATCCTATAACCCAAGTAGGGGCCAATTTGGCCCAAGTTCGGACTGGTTTGGGCCAAGTTTGGAGCCAAACCAAGTGAGCTGAAATAGTGAAAGAGGTGGCACCGCCCCAGCCAAGAGGTAGCACCGCCCAGGCTATGTCTCCCAGCGAGACTGGGAGGTGCAACCGCCCCAGCCAGGAGGTGGCACCGCCTGAGCTCAGTCTTCGAGCTCTAGCAGAGAGGTGCAACCGCCTCTGTCAAGAGGTGGCACCGCCTGGGCTCAGTCTTCGAGCTCTGCCAGGCGGTGCAACCTCTCCAGTCAGGAGGTGCAACCGCCTGATCCCGGAATTCCGGGATTTGATCGTTTTGAGCTCCAATTTTGAATTGGGTTGGGGCCTATAAATACCCCACCCATTCAGCACTGAAAGAGCAAGAACAAAAGCCGAAATCTTGATCTTTTCAGTGGTTCTTAGAGCTCAAAACTGCTAGTTTTCCTCCTCCTTCTGTTCTTCAAGTTTGAGTTGTAAAGAGAGGAGAGAAAACATTTGTAAGGGTTGTCTCCTGAGCCCGTCAAAAGGAGTGAATCTGTAAGAGGGTAGTTGGCCTTCGCCTATTGAAGGAAGGCCCCTAGTTGACGTCGGCAACCTCGTCGGTGGAGGAAGCCAAAAGTGGAGTAGGTCAAGGCTGACCGAACCACTCTAAATCTCTGGTTTGCGTTTATTTTTGAGCACTTTATCATTACTGCAAACCTCCTTCATTACTACTGCTCTCTGCGCTTTCACGAACAAGTTCTAAGTGCTGTTCTTCCGAATCTGCATTCAGACGTAAATTCGTGTTTTCGTACATTACTGTTTACGTTTACGTTTGATTCTGCAGAACCGTCTTCCGTGCTTTCACGAACGAGTTTCTTTGCAGTTTACACTTACATTTTGATTCTATTAATAACTGCAAACTGTCCTCTGCTATTTTACGAACGAGTTTCAACATTTAGACGTAAAACTGCATTTAGACGTAAAACTGCATTTAGACGTAAATCGGCTTTCCTCGCACAATCATCAGATCTTAGTTCATGTTTACGTCTTGATTTTAACTGCATACTGCCTTCTGCGAGTATACAAACGAGTTTCAAAGTTTAAGACGTAAATCTGCGTTTAGACGTAAATCTGCGTCTAGACGTAAATCTGCGCTTAGACGTAAATCTGTTTTTGCAGATTACGTTTTGAGCTAAACAACAGCAGCACACTGTCTTTATACTTCTGCTTAAACTGCTTCTAGACGCAAACTGCATTTAGACGCAATCTGCGCTTAGACGCAATTTGCGCTAAGACGCAAACTGCGCTTAGACGCAAAACTGTGCTTAGACGCAAACTGTGTTTAGACGCAAACTGCGCTTAGACGCAAAACTGCGCTTAGACGCAAACTGTGCTTAGACGCAAACTGCGCTTAGACGCAATCTGCGCTTAGACGCAAACTGCACTTAGATACAAACTGCGAATCAGCTTTTGCATCATAATAGTTTCTATCGAATGAACGCAGCTTTCGGTTTTAATCGCTGTAAAATTTCCGCTGCACTAATTCACCCCCCCCCCCCCCTCTTAGTGCTCTCGATCCTAACAAATGTCACGGACAAACTTTGAAATAGGATGTTTGATGTAATGCTTATGTATGTTCATATCTTTCTATTTGTTTATGCTTTACACAGCATGTAGAGGGATGGCCAAAGGCTTAATAGTCTCATTTTAGTTGGGTTTGGTGGTCTCTTTAGGCTTGTAAATAAAGGTTGTGTCATACGGACACTTGTGAGAGATTGTCGGTCTGTAATGGACCATTTTGGCCCTTTGTTGTGCAACTATTCAGAGCTTATAAAGTTTGTTTGTAATTTGCATTGTCTATAAAGTGTTTCCTAGAATGTTTGCTTGTGGATCCCGAGTGAGGCATTTCCTCTGACCCGTTTTCTCTTTTGTGGGTCCTAAGGGACCATGGGAGGCTTTGGGGAGGTTGACCTTTGCGGACGGACACACAAGGGTGCCGCACGACTTAGGCAAAACTAGCTAAGTCCGTGACAGTTGGGCGATACCACCGCTAGTGTCAGTCTGACATTGACACTGCACTGGGCGATACCACTACCCAGTATGGCAGTACCATCGCCTAACACTGGGCGGTACCACCGTCTGACATAGTCTCAGAGATTGTGCCACAATGGTGTCATCTCTTGGGGCACTATTTGGGCCTCTCATTGGGCCCAACATAATCCTTACACGGGCCCAATTGGCCTCTAATTGGGTTGGCCCAAATCCAAACCCAATTACGTGCTAACTACGATTTCTAAGACATATTCTAAGCTAAACACGTCCATAAGTCTAGTTTCTTCCGACGAGCTTCCAACCATCTTCAGGCAAACTTCCGACAATCTCTCGATAACGTTCCAGCGGACTCCCGAAAGCTCCTAGACTTCATGATGATCTTCTTAGCGAGTTCTGATGAGCTTTTCTAGCAAGCTCTGAGACTTCTCGATTGGTTTCGACAGAACTTCCGACGAACGTCCGGACTTCCGACGAACTCTCGAACTCCCTATGAAATCGTGTCTTTGACTCCGGGACTTTATTTTACTTCATTCCTTGCTATTGTAGTTAATCCTGCACATGTAAAACACACTTCGATCTAGATAATTAATACTAAGCATGAATTATGTTGTCCGGCATGTCTTGGTCCCTCGACGCTTTATATGATTCTTCGATGCATCGTCCTCTCTTGTGGCCTATTGCCCAATCGTCCAGTTGACTCTGCAACTCCGATATCCTTGGTGCAATATCCGTTCTTCTTGGCTTGATGCCTGAATCTATGGCCTGAAGCCTTCTATCGAGACGTTGACCAATCCTTTGGCCCGACATCCAATCTTCTGACATGTTTTCCTCCAGCCCAACATGATTCTTCCTACTTTAATTATCTCATCCTGATCGAAGCATCCTGCGTCACTCAAAACGCAGATCAAATCATAAATACTTATCAATTTGTTTCATCATCAAAATCCGAGATTCAACACCTATGACTAGCAATTTCCCACTTGACCTAAAGCTAGTCACCTATGTGTCTGATCCCTATCAGACCCCTGTGACGCTCAAAGATAATCTGAGATAATGGCTTTGTTAGTGGATCTGCAATGTTATCTTCGGATGGAACTATTTCCACTACTACATCTCCTCGGGTACAATCTCTCTGATTAGGTGGAACCTCCTCAGAATATGCTTAGATTTCTGATGGGACTTGGGTTCCTTTGCTTGAGCAATCGCCCTGTTGTTGTCGTAATATATGGGAATATGCTCCTCGCTACGTGGCATGACTCCCAGATCTGTGTTGTACTTCTTCATCCAGACTCCCTCTTTTGCTGCTTCTGCTACAACAATGTACTCCGTCTCTGTGGTTGAGTCAACAGTAGTATCTTGCTTGGAACTCTTCTAGCACACTGCTCCTCCATTCAAGTTGAATCCCCAAGATATATGATGCTTCCCCTAAGTCCATGGAGAAGTGTCTAGATAACTAAGCATTTACTATGGATAATATTCCTATATCATTTCCAATGATCAGGATGTCATCCATATATAACACTAAGAAGGTGATAGCACTCCCACTTACCTTCCTATATATACAAGGCTCATCTTCGTTCTTAATGAAGTCATAAGATCTGATTGTCTCATCAAATCTTATGTTCCAACTTCGGGAAGCTTGCTTTGTCCATAAATGGATCTAAGCAATCTGCACACTTTATTTGGGTAATCCTTGGACACGAATCCCTCGGGCTATATCATATACACCTCATCCTAGAGGTTGCCATTGAGGAATACGATTTTCATGTCCATCTGCCAAATCTCATAATTATAGTGTGCTGCAATAGCTAATAGAATTCAGATGGATTTTAGCATCGGTTCGGGTGAGAAAGTTTCATCATAGTCAACACCTTGTCTTTGACGATACCTCTTAGCCACTAGCCTTACTTTATAGGTCTCTACCTTTTCATCTATTCTGATCTTTTTCTTAATGATCCACTTGCAACCGATGGGTATAATACCCTTGGGCGTATTAACTAGGTTCCAAACCTTATTAGAATACATTGAATCCATCTCAGAATTCGTGGCTTCTTGCTACTTCCCGGAGTCTATACTCATAATAGCCTCCTCGTAGGTCTGAGGATCAATATCCTCAACATCCTCTTCTTTAATATGTCCCACATATCTCTCAAGATGATGGAATACTCTTTCGGACCTACGTAAAGTTAGAACTTGTGTCTTAGGTACCTAAACAGGCTCAAGCTATAGAGTGGTGGTTAAGCTAGGTTCTCCAACCTCGTTCAAGTCTATCATGCTCCCATTATCTCCGCCAAGAATGTGTTCTTTCTTATGGAACATCGCTCTCTTGGCTACAAAGACCTTTTGGTCCTCAAGATGATAGAAATAATACCCACAAGTTTTCTTGGGATATCCCATGTACTTTCACCGCTCCATTCTTGATTCTAACTTATCGAGGTTGTATCTTTTAACATGGACATGACAACCCTAAATCTTAACAACCTTAAGATCGGACTTCTTTCCTTTTCATACCTCATATGACGTAGACACTATCGACTTAGTTGGACCTCTGTTTAGAAAGTAAGCTGCGGTCTCTATGGCATATCCCCAGAATGAGATGGGTAGGTCAGCGAAACTCATCATGGACCGTACCATGTCTAACAGCGTACGATTCCTCCTTTCAGATACACTATTGAGCTGAGGTGTATAAGGAGGTATCCATTGAGATAGAATCTCATGGTCCTTGAGGAACTAGGTAAACTCTGTACTTAAGTACTCACCTCCTCGATCTGATTGACGAGTCTTGATACTCTTTCCAGTCTGGTTCCTTAATTCATTCTTATACTCTTTGAATTTCTCAAAGGTCTTGGACTTGTACTTCATTAAGTACACATATATATACCTTGAGAAATCATCAATAAAGGTAATGAAGTAGGAGTAACCACTAATGGCATAAGTTGACATGGGTCCACATACATTATTATGTATGAGTTACAGTAGTTCAATGACTCTTTCTCTAATTCCACTAAATGGAGAGTTGGTCAGTTTTCCACGAAGGCAAGGCTTGCAGGCTGCATATGACTCATAGTCGAATAGATCTATATATCCATCATTTAAAAACTTTTGAATCCTTCCCTCATGGATGTGACCTAGCCTACAATGTCACATGTATGCATTATTTACCTCATCTCGTTTCCTCTTAGACACACTTACATTCATGATATGTAGAGTAGTGTCTAGCATAAATAAACTATTATGCAATATTCCTCTCGTGATGATCTCATCATCTAATAATATTAAACAACCATTATTCTCATAAACTAATTTGTATATACTAATTGTCAAACATGAAATGAAAATAATATTTTTGATAATAGAAGGAACAAAATAACGTGCATCAAATGCAATAATAGCTCTACCAGGCAAATGTAGGGCGACCTCGCTAATAGCTACTACAACAACTTTTGCTCCATTGCCCATCTTGAGGTCCATCTCGCCTCTCGCTAGTCTCCTAGGTCTTGCCAGAACCTGCAATGATAAGCACTACCGGTATCCAATACCCATGTATTATCATAAGAGTCTGACAAATAGAGACTGATCATGAATGTACCTAAAGCTTCTCTAAGCTTTTGTTTCGCCCTCTTTTCAAGGTACTCTTTGTAGTTCCTCTTCCCGTGCCCATCTTTTCTATAGTGAAAGCACTGGCCTTTGTTCTTTGCTGGGTCTTTCTTAGTAACCTTTGCTTTACCTGGTTTGCCCTTACCCTTACCCTTCTTAAGGGACTTTTCTGCTTTCCTTTTCTTTCTGGTCTCATCAGTGTAGAGAATTGGCTTCTCTTTCTTGATAGTACTCTCTACCTCCCTCAATATATTGAGGAGCTCCGGGAGAGTCACCTCAAGCTTGTTTATATTAAAATTCATTATGAACTATGAAAATGAATCTGGTAGGGATTAAAGCACAAGATCCACACACAGGTTATCCTCTACGACCATTCCTAGACCTGTGAGTTTCTTTATCCACTCAATCATCTTTAGGACATGGTTTTGAACCGGTGTCCCCTCAGTCATCCTAGCATGGAAGAGGCTCTTGGATATCTTATATCGTTGAGTCCTTCCTTGTTCCTCAAACAGTTTGTAGACATATAGGAGAATAGATCTGGCATCCATTTTTTCATGCAGTCTCTGTAACTCAGGAGTTATGGAGCCCAACATGTAACACTGAGCAAGATTGGAGTCATCAATATACTTCACATAGCGAGCGATCTCATCCTTACTTGCCCCTTCCTTGGGCGTAGGCATCACTATATCAAAGACGTATGTGATTTTCTCCGTCGTAAGAATAATTCTTAAGTTGTGGAGCCAATCCATATAATTTGGACCAGTGAGGTGGTTGACATCAAGTATATTATGTAAGAGATTTAAAATAATATTTTCTGAAAATAAAGATGCAGTAGAAATAAATAACATACAGATTTTACACAAATAAACAATCAAGATATAAACTTTTAACTTAATATGCTCCCACCATTTTACTAGCAAGTCACGGGACACCCTCAGTATATGAAACGGAAGTCTCCGGTAGACTTCTTGTGGGGATCGAGATCCAATCAGCGTCTTAGTATAACCTCGAGGGACTCGACCAATCACACTAAGCCCGAAAGGTAGGCAACTCTTGCCCATCACAACTCCTTATGATTTCTATCCTATTCGACCTCTGAATTACCATGGTCTAGAGGGACTCGACTAACTATGATGTTCGATTAAGTCAATACCATCATTACAAGATGAGTCTGATTTGATGATATACCATCGAGGGACTCGACCAAGCATACTATGTCCTTAGGTCATCGATGACATCTCTATATTGTAGTCAAGATAGCGAATCGTGATATAGGTGAGCCTCGAGGCACTCGACCAACTCAACCTATATCGAGAATCGGTCCTTACCTATAACGATGGAAGGCCACGTAGGTCAATCTAATTGTCTCACGTTTACCGACTTAATATTATCGAGAGAGGGGTTTCTTTGATTTGGTCTCCTAACATGACATGTTACACACATACATATTTGATATATATCTACATCGCATGCAAATATATATACATATCTAGTAGGTGTATAAACAATCATACAGCACATGAGCAATTACACCAGATGATCATGGACCACAATTTAATGTGATCAGGCCCGAGCTAGTAGGCTTAATCACTCACATCAAGATCTATGTGTACAGCAGTGCATCTCCATGCCCTGTGATCATCCATCTCGTCCTCTTCGGTTCCGTCGACATCTCGACACATCTCCATGCATCGCGATCATCCGTCTCTTGGGTCCCACTATTGCTTCCACGCTCCCGCTGTGCCTTCTCGTGTAATTACAACTTAATCATAGGCATGTAGGCCTAACAATAAATGAGAAATAAAATGAAGGCTCGTAAGCCCCAATAATAATAATCAGAAGTACACACATCACACGGTATTAGGGCATTACGCCGCTGTCCCCAAACGATACAGGGGAATCCAATCCATTGCACCTATCTGTCCTTAGTTACCGTATACCTATAGTCCCTCATCTATCTAATATCTCAGAGACCGTATACCGAGCATGGTGCTATCAGACCCATACGGTTTCTACTCGAGTCTCGCTCTAATCGGATTCTCCCGTAGAACTCTTTCTCTCTCAATCCGAATGACCCTGGTCAAGGATTTGTCTGAACAAGAACACATGGGACATTCCTCTCATGATACCGAGAGTGGATAATCCTCTATCGACACTCAATAGCCCTTGTAAGGTTGACTACCACTCCCGATGATCGATTGTGCTAGATCTGGGACATCCAAACCTATAAGTCCGGTATCAAAGAGTGGAGCACTCATACAGGACATCCTTGGTATCTCAAGTCTAAGGACCAGATACACCACTGGAACTATAAAATTGTTGTCTGATAATAAGGCATCATCAACCATTCAGCATTCTGTGAGAGGATCAATCAATGAACTCATTCCCCAATGAACACATGTATTGTATCCCTAGTAACCCCACACGAGTAACTACGAGACCAGCTACATCCATCATATGGACGGGTATATAACACATCAGTCTGTCCAGTTATCTCGATGTCCCTCTTGAGTAACCTATGACTGGGATTATTTAGGATCTGTATTTAAAGACGAATCAATCTCATTATCGTGATCTCATCACGATCCGATTCCCATTGCATAGATCCAAGGACATCATAATATATATATATATATATATATATATATATATATATATATATATATATGCAACAAGCAACATAAAGTGATAAATGCCAAAATATAATAAGTAAAAATACTGCGTGTCAAGTCACACGTGTCATCACTCACGTGATTGGCTTGTAGGGCACCTATGACTAGCAACGATCTCCTAGGTAAAACACAATATTTCATATACATAGTTTTTGTTTTATGAATTTTGCCCACCAATCTTCACACGATGACAAACATAATTTATAGGAAATTTGAATAATTTTATTTTCTGTTCTTCCGCTGCGCATGTGATGTCACCCCTAAATTTCCCTACAAACTATATTAATACTTTAATAAATTTTAAAATCATATGGTATGACATTAATTAATTAGATCATTAGCTCTATGAAGACTATACTAATACTTTAATAAAATTTAAAATTATATGGTATGATATCGGTTCTTGATTGGATCGTTAACTATAGGAGCCCATAGAGGACCGTACTAACACTTCGATAAAATTTAAAATCATATAGTATGATATCGGTTCTTAATTGGATCATTAACTATATGGGCCCCATAGATGACTATACTAACACTTCAATGAAATTTAAAATCATGTTACGACAACGATTCTTGATTGGATCATTAACTATATGAGTTCATAGAGGACTATACTAAAATTTTAATAAATTTTAAAATCATATGGTACAATATCGATTTTTGATTGGATCATTAACTATATTAGTTCATAGAGAGCTATACTAACACTTTAATAAAATTTAAAATTATATGGTACGATATTGATTCTTGATTAGATCATTAACTATATGAGCTCATAGAGGACTATACTAACACTTTAATAAATTTTAAAATCATATTATACGATATCGATCCTTGATTGGATCATTAACTATATGAGCTCATAGAGGACTATACTAATACTTTAATGAATTTTAAAATCATATGGTGTGATACCAATTCTTGATTGGATTGCTAATTATATATATGAGCTCATTCAGGACTATACTAACATTTTAATACAATTTAACATCATATGATATGATACCAATCGATTATGGATTGGATCGTTAACTATATGATCTCATAGAGGACTATACTAACATTTCAATAAAATTTAAAATTATATAGTATGAAACCAATTCTTAATTAGATCACTAATTATGCGAGCCTATAGAGGACTGTATTACACTTCAATGAAAAATTAAAATTATATGGTACGATGCTGGTTCTTGATTGGATCATTAACTATATGATCCCATTGAGGACTATACTAATACTTCACTAAAATTTAAAATCATATGGCATGAAACTGATTCTTGATTGGACCGTTAACTATATGAGCACATAGAAGACTATACTAAAACTTTAATGAAATTTAAAATTATATTGTACAATACCGATTTTTTATTAGATCATTAACTTTCTAATCTCATAGAAGACTATACTAATACTTTAATGAATTTTAAAATCATATGGTATAATACTTATTCTTGATTGGATCGTTAACTATATGAGCTCATACAATACTATACTAATACTTTAATAAAATTTAAAATCATATAATATGATATGATTATGGATTTGATTGTTAACTATATGAGCTCATAAAGGAGTATACTAACACTTCAATGAAATTTAAAATCATATGGTACAATACCGATTCTTGATTAGATCGTTAACTATATAAGTCTATAGAGGACTATACTAACACTTTAATAAAATTTAAAATTATATGATACAATGTTGGCTATTGATTGGATCATTAACTATATGATCCAATAGAGGATTATACTAACACTTCACTGAAATTTAAAATTAGATGGCATGATACCGATTCTTGATTGGATCATTAACTATATAAGCTCAAAGAGGACTATACTAACACTTCAATGAATTTGAAAATCTTACAATACGATACCTATTCTTGATTGGATCATTAACTATCTAATCTCATAGAGGACTATACTAATACTTTAATAAATTTTAAAATCATATGGTATAATATTAGTTTTTGATTGGATCGCTAATTATATATATGAGTTCTTAGAGAACTATACTAACTCTTTAATAAAATTTAAAATCATATGATACGATACTAGTCAATTATGGATTGGATCGTTAACAATATAAACTCATAGAGGACTATACTAATACTTGAATGAAATTTAAAATTATATAGTATGATGCAAGTTCTTGATTGGATCATTAATTATATGAGTCAATAAAATTTAAAATCATATGGTAGTATACTGATTCTTGATTGGATCATTAACTATATAAGCCCATAGAGGATTATACTAACACTTTAATTAACTTTAAAATCATGTGGTATGATTGGATCGTTAACTATATAATCCAATAGAAAACTATACTAATACTTCATTGAAATTTAAAATTATATAGTACGATACCGATTCTTGATTGGATCGTTAACTATATGAGCTCACAGAGGACTATACTAATACTTTAATGAAATTTAAAATCATATGATATGATATCGATTCTTGATTAGATCGATGATACTAATTCTTGATTGGATCGCTAATTATATATATATAAGCTCATAAAGGACTATATGGTATAATATCAATTTATGAATGAATCGCTAATTATATGAGATCATAGAGGACTATACTAAAACTTTATGAAAATTTAATTTCCTGGGAGAGGCTACATTTGCATGGTTTTTTATATATAAAAAAAAGAAATAAAAAAAAAAAGGAGAAGGAGGATACCATGAAGATTAACAAAGGTGTATCATTTTCATGGTCGGTGATAAAACTTCAAGAAATTTGTGTCGTTCAAACGAAGGGACCAGCTACCAAAGGAAGCATGTGAGAAGAAAAAAAAAAAGTGTTCTGCGGACAAGTTTATTATTTCCCAACCTTCACACTTGATTTTGGATGATTTTCAGTTATTAAATAGAATTTTATTATGAAAAACAAAAGTTTCCATGGGAGAATTCTTTACAACAATGTGCTGAAGATTATGTTTTACATTTGTTCTTGAAATGTTGTTTATGTTGAAAATTCTATGATTGTCGTAAAACAAACGGTGTTTTAAATTTTAATTTTTAAACGAGTTATATGTTGGGAAATGACTTGAGTAAGAGGCTGATTGTAGTTTTGTAACCCTGAGAGCATTTATTGCATATAATATGTTTTGGATAGTTTGGAAGGTCCAGAATGATGAAATTTTTAATGGTAATAAAGTTACCTCTACAGTAATCTTCTATAAAATCATTGTGCATTTTAGTCTTATTTTTGTCCCATCTGAGGGGATCGAGTGGGAGCTCTGTTCCATCCGGATGGTGTGGGCTAAATCCAAGGTTGAATGGGTTAAGTGGGGTGGGAGGGATCCTTAGTTTATGCAAGGAAAGGGAAATCTATTTAGGCTAAAATAAAAATAGTTTTTAGTATTATTGTGGAGGCAGATGCCAAAATGATCATTAATATTTTGAACAAGCAAATCAATCTTCCTTAACAAGCTACGAATCTTGTTAATGATATTTTTCATATTTTGATTGATTTTAATTGGTATATATATATATATATATATATATATATATATATATATATAGTGCTAACTATGAATTTTAAGGCAAACACTAGGCTAAATAAGTCCGGTAAATCTAGGTTTCTTCTAGTGAGCTTCCGGCGAACTTCCGATGATCTCTCGGTAATGTTCCAACAGATTCCTGACAAGCTTTTAGACTTCACAACAATTTTCTTGGCGAGTTCCGATGAGCATATTTGGTAAGCTCCTAGACTTCTCGGTCAATTCCGACAGAACTTCCGATGAACATTCGGACTTCCGACGAACTCTCGAACTCCCAACGAAGTCTCATTCTTGACTCCGGAATTTCATTTTGCTTTATGCCTTGATTGTTATTATAATTAATTCTGTATATTTAAAACCTACTTCGATCTAGACAATCATTATAAAGCTTGAATCAAATGTTGTCCGGCATGTCATTGGTTCATTGACGGTTCGTCCGATTCTTCGGCACATCGGCCTCTCTTGCGGCTTATTATCCAATCGGCCAGTTGACCTCCACAACTCCAATTTTCTTAGTACAATTTTCTCTCTTCTTGGCCCGATGCTCGAACCCATGGCCCAAAGCCTTCTGCCGAAACGTCGACCGATCCTCCGACTCGACGTCCAATCTTTTGATATGTTCTACTTCGGCCCAATATGATTTTTCCTGCTTTTAATTGTCTTTCCTTGATCGAAGATTCCTGCGTCACTCAAAACACAAATCAAATTATAAACACCATCAATTTATTCCATCATCAAAATCCGAGATTCAATAGTATTTCCTTGATTTTTTGTGCTGATATCATCAGCAGCACAAGATGTAACCGTTTTTTGAGTTAATAGAGCTTTTAAAAAAAATAGAAGTCCTTAAATCAGTGAGTTTAACTTAAGTTAGAATCGGTCTTTAAAAAAAAACTAATTTTATTTTATCATATTACACTACATAATCGTGTGCTAATCACCATTTTGTAACCACACATTTACTTATCATATTACACTACATAACCATGAGAAAATGACTTTACTTATCAAGTTTGATACTTCATTACCATATAATCTATTTCGGGAATATAAATCGAACATTAGAAGGATTACCATATAATCTATTTAGGGAATGTAAATCGAACAATAGAAGGATTGGGAATCTCACAACGTCGATCAATGTTCGCTCGGGTAACTTCAAACATCTCGGATGAAATTATAACTCTCGACACGGGTCAAGTCTGATTCAAATTGATCGTGTTAAATTATGTAACTCTTTTAAGATATATTATTGATATGATTATATTTTGATTATGATTATCGATTAGTAGAAAGTAAATCTAATTATGATATGATTCTTTAGAAAATGATTTTGATAAAAGAAACTCTCCTAATTATTTATCGTAAACATTTTATTCTTATCTATAAATCTATCGTTGATAGTCGTTCTATTAAAAATATAAGAGAGAAGAATACGAGTCTTGTATGCTTATAAATCAAATAAAAATTTTATGAAGAGCATAAATTTAGATATATTATTATTTGATTTCAAATTGACATTAAAATTTTTTATATAATAATATATTATAATTTTTATACTTTCGTATCGATCTTATTATTAATCGATGAAGACTTTTTAAAAAAAATACAAACTATATATATTACTTAATCAAAGTCAAAGGAGTACAAAATTAGAAGGGGTTCACGATAAAAGAATTTAGGAAAGAGGCCGGTAACGTCTTAAAGTAATAGCAAACCAGAGTAGGCGCAGTGTTGTCCCTAATCGTTATCCTCTGCACAAAACAGCAGCAAGTCAATCCATTGTGATAACATCTGAATCAAATTCTATCGTGAGGCTTTGGAGGACCACACTACCTTCGATGGGTCGGCAATAAAGATCCAGGAGAGCAGTTGCTTGCAATCCAGTGAAAATATGGACGTACTCTGGTATTGTGTACTGCAATGACATGATCCTCTGCGGTCTAGTGTTGTCCTGTTTTAGGTAGGCCCAGAGTTGTCCCTTTTGTAGTACACAGCTTGTGCTGCTTCGGTCAGTGACCTGGGCAAGTTCTTCAAGAACCAGGGGTGGTTCCTCATCTTCCTAATCGTTATCCTCTGCACAAAACAGCAGCAAGTCAATCCATTGCGGTAACATCTGAATCAGATTCTACCGTGACCAAACTACCTTTGATTGGTTGATAATAAAGATCCCGGAGAGCAGTTGCAGCAAAAATATTCAATGTTTGGTTCATATCACTGTAGCAGACCAGAAGGTGCAATGTGTGGTTGGCATTATGCATCCTTTAGACTTGGATAGCAACGTGACTGTAAGAGCCGCAAAGGAAGTCAGAAACAAGGTCCGACTCTCGAAGTGTAAGCTATGACTTAGTCTTGTCATTTAAGACTCCTGCACGTCATACATTCAATCAATCAACTATATATTTCAATGATCCTTCATTTGTAATCCTGATGCCAACCAAACATTTGGAAGGCATTGCACGTGAAGTGCAAGACATTTGGCAACGGCCAAAAATTGTCAACACCCACCCACTTTTATATGTTTTACATACTTTAAATCCAACCACAACACAAGGCAAACCCTACAACTAATCACCAAAAGCATACTCCCACTTATAGATATCCCTCTGTCAATGAGACTATAACTGAGGTGCTTTATTGAACAATAGCTATAATGCTTATATGTAAGAACGCATTCGAGGCCTCACAATGGACTGAGCTCCATCGACGAAGATAGTAGTGCCAGTCATGTAGCGGGAGTCATCGCCCACCAGGTATATCACAGTGGAAGCAAGATCATTCTTCGGATCAAGCCACCTCATCAGTGGCATTATATCTGCCGTGGACTTCTCGGCCCTCTCCTTCCCCACTGATCGAGGATACTCATCATCTAAATGCAACCCACGAGCAACTGCATTGACTCGTATTTTGTACTTACCAATCTCCATGGCTGACAGCTGCAAATGGTAAAGTAGTTTCAGCAAAATGGACAAGGAGCACACATTTCATAGGCATATACAATAAAAGGTTCTTGAGATTAATGACGAGCTGAGAGAAGAAAGAAATTGCCATAAATCATATTCAATTGTGAAATTGACATTAAAAAGAACTCGCATGTAGAATGTTGGGCCCCTAGAAATTTTACTTTGCCTAGTAGCCTTGGAAATAATCTATTGGTTAAAGCAACTCCAGGCACCGAAACTAGGAACCAAAATATATGCCTTGCACCAAAATTTTCCCTCTCATGAGACTCATGACACTACAAGGGACATATTTCCAACTAAACTACTAGGCAGCATTGGAACACCATCGGCAGAGAAACTTCTTTAACCACAATGGAGAGAAGATGATAAACCCTTGGAGAAGTTAGTAAAGGTTCCTTCTATGAATGTAGTTGTGTGCTAAGCATATTGAATCTCAATCATCTGGATCCTAATTGCTTAACAATAATGAAATCATGAAAGCCAAGAAATCACATAAAGCAGAAGCTTCAGCTAAGATGTACTTACTCGAACTAATTGTTGTACCGCAGCCAAACTTGATCCGTAGGCAGCAGCACCAGTATACAAGCCTCTTTCTGCCCCTAATATCTGGGATATGAATACTATAGAACCACCCGTTTTAAAATCCCGCATTCTTTTCGCAACTGCTTTTAGCAAAAACCAAGGTGCCATGAAATTAGCTTTCACTGTCTTTTTATACTCACTTTCAGTCACATTAAGACATTCTTGCATCTTCCCTGTACAAAAAATTCAGTACTTATAAAGTTTAATAAACCAGGAACTAAGACCATAAACCATGCTACATCTTATACATATATCAAGCAGCCAAACCAAATATGTTGCATTACAAATGAGAAATACAAATCAAATGCCATACAACCTATGATGTAAATTTACAAAGACTTGCTATGTGACTCCATCAAGAACACTTTATACAAAAAACACAATGGAAATATCTTAGTGCTGGATTAAACTTAATAATGTATCACTGTGAGGAATATTAATTGCACAAAACATGGTGCGGTCTACAAACAAGACCAGAATGGCAAGCTTGGTGTGCAGATCCAGACTCTGGAAGGGACATAATGGTCTGAGCGAGGCCTTAAGTTTAGGTTGACAAAAACTTGAGTCAAAGTATGATCATGTTTTTTTTTCCACTTATTTGATATCTCAGGTGCATATTGTTCAGTGAAACTAGACTCACAAACTTGAACTGCAACAGACCAAAAGCCAATCTGGCTTCCAGCATCAAAGCCAGATAGAAATATCTGGCCTAGACTGCAATCACTAGAATGTGACAAACTTTATTTTACGATAAACTTCACTTATGGTTACATCTTATTCTCCTTTTTGACATATGTTTACAGTAACTCCTCAAAGGCTGCAAATTTTTTTCTTGAGCCTGATGGGCTTGAAATCAGTAAACAGAATCAGTTATGCATTCATCACAAAGTGTACCTAGTACATGATTTTCAGATAAAAGCTATTTATGTATTTATAATGATAAAAAATCAGAGCAAACCTTGGAACGCTCCTTTGTGACCTGGGAGATCAGGGTACAAGTCACAGAAACAACCTCTCTATATTTAGAGGCAAGGCTGCATACATTGACCCTCCCCTTCACTGATCCCATATTGGCGTTACACCCCCTTTTTATATTGATAAAAATTAAAAAAATACCTAACAAAGTCTAAGCATGCCTCAATCAATGGCCCAGTAGGCTTTTTTTTCCTTCTAACTACCACAATAGTACAACATCTGAAAACAAGAATAATAATTCATAACATGTGAGACAATATTATTTTTCTGACCATTTGACATGGCATTTGTATAAATATGATGAAAAATCTGAGCTTATAATTAAGAATTACATGGTGGCAAAAAACTCGTGTAGCTAAACTTAACTAGTTGGGAATTTCAGCTTTGTTGTTGTTGTTATTGTTGTTGTAATATATCTAGATTGTAAGGCAAAAAACCTAAGAATTATGTTTATCAAATTAAGATTGATAAACTTATTTTCTTTTTACTATATATTTTCTATGAGATTGACCGAAGCCTCCATGCTTAAGGCCAAAAATACTTGAACTATCAAAGCTATTCAGATGAATATCCACAAGCCAAAAAAAGAACTGAAACTAAAATGAGCTTTAAAACCAATGTTCTATCCTGTGTCTTTTGAGTTGAAGTTGCTTCCAAAATAAAAGCTTGTTGTTTCCATATATAATCAGCTTGATGCAACCATGGCTCCAAAATCTAATTTGGTTAGATCTAGTTTAGGGATCAAGTCGAGCTATTTTACATTTTTTCTTGTTCTTGATGCAAAACAAGTATTTTTATTCATACTTTTGTTATATATAAGGAAGGATGTTTTGATGAGATTAGTCTCTTTTGTAAGTTTAAACTACTTCTGTAACCCTAAAGGGTATCCATGTGCATTGTACATAGAGGTCACTCAATTTACAATGAATTTTTTATACAATAAGATTTGATAGGATTTTATCAGATAAAGATTTCTTTTTTTTCTTTTTGTTTGCTAAAGGCTTAAGTAATCTATAGTATAAATAAGGGTTACATCCTGAGGCTTGTAGCATGAAGTGTTAAAATTTTTTAAAATAATGAAAACATTAAGCCTTAAGGCCTTATGGCCTTGATTATTGCTTTTCTCCTGCTGGAGTGTTTCATCCTACTTTTAAACTGTCTCTTCACTACCATGGTTTTCTACTTCCTATAATCAACTCCCTCTATCATATTTATGTTATGTGTTTGAACCACTCCGATGGGGTAGAATAGGTTTTTAGAATTTCTGAGATGATTGAATTCCTAAAAAGAGATGGTCAATTCATCTTCTTCTATGATCAATATGAATCTAGATAATTTTTGAAGATTTTCCCTACAATTGCATTGCATGTGATTAAACTACATAACTATGTGTCTCAAACAAGATTTAAGCTAAGTATGTTAAACTACAGAACTTACTCGATCATTTTAGGGCTTCCATATACTTGTTAAAAACTTTTTTGAACTTTTGAATGTGTTTTAGGCCATCTTCCCATGTTAGCATACCTTCCTCCACACAAACTGAATATTGATGATGCTTGCCAGGAACTCTTGCTAAAGAAAATTCTAATGCTCGCTTTCTTTGTTGTAGATCAATAGGAAAGTAGTCAATCTATATCATTCTTTCTAGAGTTGTCTTCTTACTATGCACTTTTTGCATCCATGTCTCACCTCACAGGTGATCGCACCCGTCCTGTGCCATGTCCTCTCATACATTCATCCATGACCGAGAGCCTCACAAGTGTAGTAGTCTAAACAATGCAAAAAGAAGCTTGGACACTGTCTAACTGAAGTAAAGAATCATTCTGATACATGGAAATAGGCCGAACAACCCTTTTCTCCCTAACAACAAACAAATAAATTGAATATGTTTTTATAGGGTTCAGATATTAGAATATTTTTAATAGGAACTGAGAAGTTTAGATATTAAAATACTTTATATAGGAACCCAGAAGGCATAGGAATACGAGTAATATTATAAGTTTCTCATCCTTGCAACTTTCTGTAAAAATATTATTTTGATCTTCATAGATGATTCCTGTGCAAGATTCTACTTCCTCTTGAATCGGTGTAGTACTTGTTAGATGGTGTCATTATCAACCCTAGTTTTAGAGCAAGGATGCATACAATAACAACCCCACTTGAGAACTTGAGCCTATGCATTCCCATGTTTCTACATTAGTGACCCAGGTTGCATCTTACCTCATGCATAATCACACCCACCTTATGTTGTGCCCTACCATAAGTTCATCCACAATGAAGACTCCTACGTACCAGGGAATCCTGAGCAAGGCAAAAAAAGGCTCAAACATTGTTCAAGTAGGATAAGGAATCAGATGACACCTACTGACTCACAGAAATAGTTTGATCAGGCTCTCTATCATCAACCAAATCGACAGTGTTAGAATATTATTTGTTTATGAGACTTGATATGTCGCGGTAGTCGAATATCAAAAACAGAGAGCTTATAAGCCTCGATAATAGGTTTAATCTCTTTGGTCTTTTTCCAGAAATTCAGTAATAGCACTGATGAGTTCTTCATGGATTAATCCAATGCAGACTTCTACTTGTCGGTGAACCATAGAAGTATATTTTGGGTGCTGTTATTGTTTTATTTTAAAGTAGCACTAAGATCAATTTAGAAAAAACTCCAAGGTCAGCTTAACAATAACTATTTTTTGAGTTTTGATACTTAAAACTAGAACATTAAGAAAAATAAAGTGTTCGTTTCTCATTCTGTATAAATTCTAGAATCAGCATCACAATTACAGCTATAAATGTGCTCTATAAATATAATTTCTCTGAGAATGCAAGCTTTTCCCTAGCTTAGTTTTCCTAATTATTTATCTTCTTCATGAGATGCTACATATTCTTATCTATGTTAAATGACTTTAAATTACACATGGATAGTTTCATGATAACTAGAATGCTTCCGGCATCTTTCCGTAATTCAAAAACACTATATAACCTCATACCAATAAGAATTAATGAATGTGATTTTTATGGACCCAAAGCAGCACTTTTGTTAAGATACCTTCATAAGAATAACAACTGACAAAAGCATCAAGTGACCCCAAAAGCTTCCAGGCCAATTCCACTGCCTCATCAAAGAAAGACTCATGCTCTTCTTCCATATTCAAATCAACCACTTTGAAAGGAGAGGAACCACCTAAAGAGCTCATAATATCCCCCACCATTTTCTGAAGACGATCCTCATCGCCCATTAAAACCAGCCTAGTTATGATGTTACAAAAATTAGAGTCAGAAGAACAATTTTTAAAGAGCAAAATTACAAAGGCATACACTGGACTTAGGAATAGCATCAAGATACAATCCAATCTATGAATATAAAATTATTTCATTCATTTATCAACATAGCTAGTGGAGACGTCAAATTGAGAATGTGACCTTTAGGCATAGTGAAGCACAGTAACACCACCATAATAATAAAGAGATATCAATGTCCAATTAAGATATTAAATCGAATGAACATTCAAAAGTTAATAGTGATAGAAACACCAAACTGCAAAGAATAACTTCCAAGATAAAAATAAGTTAACCAATAATGTCAGATCTACTGAAAACGCCAACTGATGCAAGTCAATAGACCCATACGCTGATATTCCAAAAAAAATTAAAACTGGTCCGTTACTGTAATCATCAACTAATGACTGATTTGTCCGAATTTAGGTCTTCCCGGGAAGCAAGTAATCTTGCGAATTTGATCCCTTGTCAGGAGTATTTGATCAAACTATTGCAAAAAGAAGTTGCTCAGGTTCCTATTGCTGGAAGCTTTACATAAACGCAGACTTGAAGGATATTTTAAGAGAAACTAAAATCACAATTTATTACGAGAATTACAGATAGCAGTTTTCGTTTGATGGATGGTAAAGCTTGCGTTACCCACATCTGCAGTCTGCACTTGCCTTTCTTCGACGATCTTAACTCACAGTGTCATTTCCTGCATAAAATTTCTTATTGCTCTCCTCAGATGCAACCTATCCAACTCCATTCTATTTAGCATCGTATTAAAACTAGTTAAGAAAATTCAATTTCTTGGGCAACCACATATAAATAAACAGATAAATAGATCAGCGCTCCAAACATAAGGTTCATTACATTGAAGATCGACCAAAAAATAATAGCAAACAACGAATCGATCAGACAATTCAAGGGTGGAGAATTGGAGAGTCACCAAACCTGCAGCCAGATTTCGCCAGGTGGTAGGCGATGCCTTTGGAGATCTCATCTCCACCGGAGGTCAACAAAACCCTCTTCCCGGACTCCTCCATCCTTGGCACCGATCAGGAATCACAAGACAACCCAATAAATAAACGATCGTTCAACGAACACAAAGAATCAAGGAAAAGAAAGTAGCGATTAGAGGAAAGAGGAGATCTAAGAGAGGTAAGCCACCAGTGACACCAAAGAGCCGAGCGCAGGAACGGTGGTGGGTTTTGGACAGCTGTGTACGGGATAAATGTATCGTCGTTATATTAGGAAAGAGACAAAATTACAAGTATATTCTTCGACACTAACTAATTTACGTCTTTACCCCTCAGCGTTTAAGCAAAGCAAAACTCACTGATCTAATTAAGTTAATGTTACCGATGAACAATGAAAAGAGTTCATCATGATCAAGATTTTGATGACCCTTTTGGTCATTTTGTCTTGACAGATTAGAAATCACAACGCGTCTGAATTGGTGTGCGTATAAAGTACCTCTATTATATTCGATGTGTCATATCAGTGGTCAGAAATGATAATGTATCATTTGGATGTCATCTAAGTAGGCCGTCTTATTAAATTAGCGATTACAATAAGCATATTATATGAAGTGATTTTTTCTAATTAACGGGGCAATTAAAAATCATATTATTAGAAGAAAAAAAAATGAGGCACATGAGAGGAGTTTCTTATACTTATAGAATCGGCAAGCGTATACGTCATGATATTTATATTTATAGTGATGGAGGAGAAGAAGATTGACACTTAAGTTATTGTCCCAGAAAGAGAATGGTTGAGACTCTTGATCTTTGACTGCAAGGCACATCATTTGTTTCATTCAGCCATTTGAAAGCCTCCAAAACATCACATTAACCCACAAGACCTGCAAGCCATCTTTTTTTTTTTTGGCTCTTTTCAAAGCTTCCAAGATTGCAATGTACTCTACTCGTTTAATGAAACGATGACGTTTACAAACTAAATTTTAGGGAAAAAAAATAAAGAAGTAATTTATTGTGATTTATGGAATTAGTTTATTTTGATGGACGGGGAATTCACACACATGAAAAGTCATATGCACGAAAGAATGATTTCCGTTGGCTTAATCGGTTCGGCTTGATTTTGAGCCCGGCCGACGTAGGGTTCGGACCGCGATTGAAACGTGGACCGGATCGATCACAATCAAATCGGAGCATGATCTCCCTTGGTTTAGGGTTTCGTTTCCCCTATCTATAAGAGTCATCTCTCTGCCGCGCCGGCCGAGAGAAGCGTGCGCTAAACGGAGTGGGGTGCAGTGGAGAGCCGAACGCCATGGTAATTTCCTCCCATTTCCTCTCTTGGTTTTTCTCTAAACATTGTTGATCGGATCTCTTTCGATGTTCCATTTTCGTCATCAGGTGAAGTATTCGAGAGAGCCCACCAACCCGACCAAGTGTGAGTTTCTCTGCACTTTTCCCTGCTCTGTTTTCGATTTGATCTCGTGAACTTGCAGTCTAGGGTTTATATTTGGTTCGATCTCGATTTTGGTAGCATTTTGTATATGGTTCTACATTAGTGCTCCGATTGTGGGGTTTAGAATTTTCAGATCTACGAATTGTGGTCATTAGCTTCTCCTGTAGCAAATTTTTAACTTTTTTTTTCATCGGAATATGTCAACGAAATGATCAGTGCATGGTTTTGCAGACGCGATTAACTTTTATGAGCTTATAGTAACCCATAAAATTATCTCTTTTGCAGCCTCCAAGGCCATGGGCCGGGACTTGAGGGTTCACTTCAAGGTGCGTTAGATGTTTATTTTAGTGCAGAACTTAGTGGTTAGTTCTAGTGCTGTTGTTGGTTTGTCTTGTTTATTGTGCATAACCTATATGAATTTAGGAGGTTTACTAGATGTGTCTTCTTATACACATTAGACGATGAGTCTTAGATAATGTTAGCTGGCTTCACAATAAATCATGAAGAGAATGAGAATCGAGAAAATTATAGACATGGAAGGTATTGTTTTATTTATTATCAAATTCTTTTGGTAAAATATTTCTGATCTCGAAGCTTGAGTTAGAAATCATATTGATACGAATGTGATCAAGGTACTAAATATTGCTACCATTGGACTGGTATAAATCTGGTACACACTGACAAATCGACACATGGTATCCCCATCTACCAGTCCGCACAGACCCCAGAGAGAGAGAGAGAGAGAGAGAGAGAGAGAGAGAGAGGAGGAGTAGGATGAGAAAGATGAGCAGTAAGTGGCATTGGCAACACGATGGGCTGTGGCAGTGCTGCGAGAGGTGTGGCGAGAGAGATAAACCAAAAAGGCAGTTATCAGTGTCAGGAAAAATGATAGGTAAATATACTGCCTGAAACCTGTGTTTTACCTTTAAAATCAGGCGGTAAGCCTGGTTTTTGACCTGAACTGAATGGTAAGCCTTGGTTTGAAGCAGATCGGACAGTAGAGATGGTCTGTGTGCTGGTTAGGGGTCAGACTGATAAATATCAGGCAGTATTTATCTGTCCCAAACTATGAATGAGATATTGTCGTTCGGAGGGCTTGTTGTGAACGTTACATTATTCATAATGAGTCCAGATATGTGGAAATAGAGAACTCAGGTCAAAAGCAGCTGATAGCTGCGTTGGAAATTGATCGTCAATGGTAAGATTGTGAGAAAGAATACTTTTAATTCATGAAGAATATGAGAATAAACGAGAGAGAAATTGGGAAGAACAGGGAAGATTGAGCTACCATTTTAGGTTGATATATATTTTAATTCATGAAGTATGATTGTTAAGAGAAAGTTGTTGATGTATATTTTATTTTTCCATAATCATTACGAAAATTGATCTACCATTTCAATTTGGCTTGTTCAACCTGGAACTAATAGCAGTTGTTTAAAAATATTTATGGCCAACTATAATAGTGGTGAAATAATGTACTTTAGCAATTGTTTAAAAATTTACTATGTTGTTACATATTCATGATAAGTCAAGAGTTTAAATGCAGACATACTGTTAAGAATTTTACATGTTCAGCAGTCTTACAATAGGCGATAAACATGCCCTGTAATTATTTTGAACACTAGTATAAGTAATGTAGTGTTTGAGAGAGGCACCTTCTATTTGTGTAAAACGGGTTCTAGTTTGAGATGCATTTGATAGATATTGATGTCCTATACAGATATATCTGGACACAACAATTATTTCTAAGTCTCACATGTTTTAATAATCCATGGTATATCGATCAGGTTTTCTTTTAAGAAAGATTTATAACTTACATATTTGTTGGACAATTTTGTTAAAAAGCAAAGAGTTCAGTAATGATTATATCAGCCCGTTTTTGTTATACGTTATGCAATTTATATTTTAATTGAAATGTTGTATAATTGCAACAGAATACTCGCGAGACAGCTCATGCAATTAGAAAGCTTCCTTTAGCGAAGGCTAAAAGGTACCTTGAAGATGTAATTGCTCATAAGCAAGCCATTCCATTCCGAAGGTTTTGTGGGGGCGTAGGACGTACAGCTCAAGTGAAGGGTCGTCATCCAAATGGGCAAGGACGCTGGCCTCTGAAATCAGCCAGATTCATTTTGGATTTGCTCAAGAATGCTGAGAGTAATGCAGAGGTATGAATCTATCATGTGTTTTTTCCTTTTAAATTAAGTGTTATACTTGTCTTAAAATGGTTTCGGTTATATTCTTATTTTCAGGTGAAAGGTTTGGATGTTGATGCTCTCTACATCTCACACATCCAGGTGAACCAAGCTCAGAGGCAGCGGCGTAGGACTTACCGTGCTCATGGACGAATTAACCGTGAGTACAGTAATTGAACCAAATTAATGTTAGTTTCTCGAAACTGACTCATCATTTTTTTGGCAGCGTATATGTCCTCTCCATGTCATATTGAATTGATTTTATCGGAGAAGGAAGAGCCAGTCAAGAAAGAGGTTATTCTTTTATCATTTCCCTATTTACATGTCCCTCTGTATTCTTGGATTGCTGCATGTCAAAAGCTGTCTTCATCATTTGGTAGCCTAGATGAATCTATTTAACTCTTAGTTAAAAAATTTCATATTGCCTGATCAATATCCACGATAGCTGATTTGTGAGGTGGAGGTCTTCTAATAACATATACCGAAGTTCAGGTTGTTTGTGCAACCTGTGCTTCTTTTGTCTAGATTATTGGCATCCTTTTCATTGCATCAGACATTATTATTCTTCATGACAGATAACAAGCCCCTAGGACCTATGAATTTGTACTTACTCTTCATTGCTGTTTAACACAATCAGAATGCTTGCAGATATATTCTGGCTGGGATTTTCTACATTGATCTATCCATGATAATATAATTTAAAGCCATAAATCAGGAAATTTTGATTACAAATGTGGTTTTTAGTTAGATTATGCATAAGAATGTTTTCTTTTGGAAATGGTTTGTGTGGCTTATTTTCCTTTCTACCTCATTCCTAATCATACTCTGCTCATGTCTTACAGCCGGAGACCCAGATTGCACCAAGCAAGCCCAAGAAATCTCAAGCTATTCGAAGTGGTGCGTCTTCTTAAAGATCAGTGGTTACAGCTTTGAGGAAAGCATTGATCTTGGGCTGATTTGAAATAGATGCAGGCTATCTTATTTTTGGTAACAAAAGATATTCTGGAGATTACTAGTGCTTCTGGAACATTATCTTTTTCTACCTTTGTTTTTGATTGGGAAATTTGTGGGATTCCATAGCTACTTTGAAATGGAAGCAATGTGACACCTTAATCGTTGAGTATTTGATCTGTTTTCCCCTAGAGCACAGACATTTGCTTTGAAATCATCATCTTTATTGTGGATTAAGATCTATCAGTATAATCTCCTTGAGGAATTATTTTATCTTGTTGAAATGGAAATACTGAACAGTAGTGCTGGTTATCAGAACTGATGCTATCCTGTTCATGTCTTCTCGGATCTCAACTGTGGATCCAATAATTGTGTAGTTGTTCTTCTCATGTGCCACAATGGCGAAAACTTGACACACCGTAGTGTAGGATCAGTGTTTTGAACAAAATATTTCATGCCACAGTTCTACAAAGATGTCATGCAAATTGCACAAAACATTCGGTAGAATATTGGCTTTTGTGGATAGATAAATTATCAAGTTGAGCTGCTTTACTTGATCATATTAAGTTTCAATAAACTGCAGAAAGATTTGTTTATTAATTCCAAAACATTGTTAAATTCTGCTTTCTGTGTTTTGTTTATATGAATTTTCAAACAGGTCTTAGCATTTAGCAATAAATATATAAAGACAATATTTTATTGGTAAAACCCTAATACGAGAAGCCATAATTTTTTATCTTACAAAACTGTAGCATGCTCTTGTGAAATCTTCAATGTCCAAACTCTCAAAATGCAAACTCTGTTTGACCAGTGTTGACATAATTTTTCAATTCTTTTATGGGTGTTTTGTTTGGGTGGCATGTGGCATTTTGTGTTTGGAGAAAAAAACATACCAGTCAAACATTGAATGCTGCTATCTAACCTTCCAATTGCTTCCATCTATCTTGATGTGTCTCACATTGTGTCCTTCACCAGGCAGGGTCACTGACAAAGAAGGCTCTTTGTAGCTGGTTGACAGTAACTATGTCTGCACAAAACCACTCGAGTGTCACAAGATTCCCTGCCCCCCTCCGGTTGCTTCAAAGATGACAAGTCCTTTTCTTTTCTAATGTGTAATTCCTCCCCCAGTAGTTGTTCTTTTAGATCTGCAAGTTTTCAGTCAATTTACAATTCTTTTTCTGTGCCCCAGGAAAGCAGTTTGACTTACTTTTGAATTTAGCAACTTGAGAAGGCATACTACTGTCTTGTGTCAGTATCAATCCTCGCTATCTAATGTTAGACATTTAGTTGATGCCAACTTGCCTTACTGGTCGTTGCAGCCACATGAACTGCTACCTTTATTGATCTATTGAGCTGCCAACAATCTAGAAAAATAGAAAATAAAAACAAGCAAATTCTTTGCAGAAAAAAGTACTATATATGCATATACAACAACTTAGGCCAAAATGAGATGTATTAAATCAGAGGGCAAAATCATCCATTATAGCTATAGGACTTTTATCATAATAGAAAATATACGAAGAATATGTCGTGTATTTTGTCGTCTGTTACACCGTCGGTTGACGACTTTTATCATCCCATCATTTCATTGCAGTTTCTGTTTTGTGCGTATCATATTGTTTCACTATATTATAAATTTATTTTAACATATCTGTTTATGTTTTTTATATTTTTAATTTAACATACAATTATATTTATATATAATTATTAAAATGTAAAAAATAAATGGGGGGGAGCAAAGTTGGATTTCTTCGGCTTTAAGCCTGAGAGGATTAGTTAAACTGCAAAAAATGAAATGATTGCCTGCTCTCGGCCATGTCTCATTTGGACAACAAGCAATGTCTTGCTTTGTAGACAAACAAACGGAACCCATAGTATGAGGCACATGCCATGGGTCGCTCCCATATAACCCACACACTCCCCCCACTTGCAACTTCCACTACTGTTCCACCTTTGACCCTTCTTCCCCCTCTGCCATGCCCCTCTCCACCCCTCCTTCATGTTTTCGGGGCTTGTGAGAGGGAGGGAATCCATGGGCATGGAGGTCTGGAGATTCTGCTTGCTTGTGGGGATGCTGCTGCTGATGGCTGTGAGCGGCGGGGAGGCTCAGCTCAGCCCAAGCTTCTATCAGCTCGCATGCCCTAATGTGGAGTCCATTGTCAGGCAGGCTGTTGTGAAGAAGCTGAGCCAGACATTTGTCACTGTGCCTGCCACACTGAGGCTCTTCTTCCATGACTGCTTTGTAGAGGTATGGTTCCACAAATCTCTCATCTGATCTCATGCAGCCCTTTCCTCTTCTTCACCTTCTTTTGATGCAGATTTAAGACCCTAATTGCAGTTGACTGTATTCCTTTCCCTCCAATCCTGAGAATTTGTTCAGGCGACTGTTATGTTCTGTAGATTTTGCACTAGAGTTGTAGTAGAAGGAAGTTAGGCAATCCATGGTCTATAACTTTGTCGGGCAAAGACTGCTCGCGAACCCGTTCGACAGATTGCCTCAGTGACTATAACCAAGAACTCTGGCCGCACGAACCATTCTACTGTTAGAGTTCCATCTTTTGTTGACCAGCTCCACGTTATCTGCTACTCTGCACGCCTTCTCCCAGTGAGCAGGAGAATTTGAGTCGTCATTCACTTGCAGGGTTGTGATGCGTCTGTCATGGTAGCTTCACCGAGCGGCGACGCCGAGAAGGACGCGCCCGACAACCTCTCGCTCGCAGGCGACGGCTTCGACACCGTCATCAAGGCCAAGCAGGACGTGGAAGCTCGCTGCCCTGGCGTTGTCTCCTGTGCTGACATCCTGGCAATCGCTGCCAGAGACGTAGTAGTCCTTGTAAGTGCACTGATCCAACTCCGACACACCCATTTGTGCTGCTACTCGATGAGTGAGCTCAATGGAACGAACGGGTTGTGTTGGTAGTCCGGCGGCCCCGACTTTGCGGTGGAGCTCGGCAGGCGCGACGGGCTCATCTCTCAGGCCGAAAGAGTGGCCGGACGCCTCCCTGGCCCGGACTTGGACCTCAACCGTCTCTCCGACCTCTTCCGGATGAACAACCTCACGACACATGACATGATCGCCCTCTCGGGAGCTCACACCGTTGGCTTCTCCCACTGCAGCCGATTCGCCGGACGCCTCTACTCATCGGCAGTCGACCCGTCGCTCAATCCTGCGTACGCGCGTCTGCTGATGCGAGCTTGCCCGCACGATGTCGACCCGACCATTGCCGTCAACATGGATCCCTTCACCCCGACGGTGTTCGACAACCTCTACTACCGGAATCTGCTGAACGGCGAGGGGCTGTTCTCTTCCGATCAGGTGCTGTTCACCAACCTGCTATCGAGGTCTGCAGTGAAGAGGTTTGCAGCCAACCAAACTAGCTTCTTCGGGGCCTTCACTACGGCCATGGTCAGGCTTGGCAGGGTCGGAGTGAAGACCGGCAGCCAGGGAGAGATCAGGAATGACTGCACTGCGTTCAATTAGCAGCAAACTACTAGGCAGCAAGAACAGAGAGATGATTCGTTGAGGAGCTGATGACAAGCGAATGCAAGTTGTTCATGGATCAGATGCACCAAAAGAGTAGGCAGGAACAGGTTGCATTGCCGAAGCTGAATGATTCCTGTAGTTTTCTGGGTTAATTGCCTGCATTCAGTGGTTCGATAATATCTTCTTGCATTGTTTCTGGCATACAGTCTTCAGATATCTCATGCATTGCAGTGCATGTACTCAGAATCAAACA
Organism: Musa acuminata AAA Group; assembly: GCF_036884655.1. Lineage (NCBI taxonomy): Eukaryota > Viridiplantae > Streptophyta > Magnoliopsida > Zingiberales > Musaceae > Musa > Musa acuminata. Next base: position 23,603,163 of record NC_088341.1, read on the forward strand.
AGTTCATGGATGGCATCCAGGTTAGCTGCAATGAATCCTATTTTATTATGTTCTTAATTTGCTTCGGAAGGTTCAAACTTCACCCTTGTGAACATCCAACATGTCACATATAATATTTAGCCAGGGCTTTAAATTCCATATTGTCATGACCTTCATTTAGTCTGATCTTTTTTTGGCATTCTATATATTGTATGAGTGAAAAAAAAAATACAAATTCAGATAGCATGAAAACACAAGAATTTTTTGGTGACATGTCAAATTTAATTCTACATGATCGAGATGTCAAGTATATTACTATTAACTTTGGATTGAGTATTTTGAATCGGTAATTTTGAACTATCCATACTTCAGGTAAACACTTGAATAAGATGAACTTGTACCATTTTAATATTGTATCAGTGGATCTATCCACACTTCATTCAGGTAAACACTTGAATGAGATCAACTTCTACTTTTTTTTGTTATTTCATCTTTGGACCAATCTATTGTTATCGTGACCGAAGCATTCATGACAGTGATTTGATAGATCGAGCTTGTTTCTTTATATCATACTAATTAGCAGTTCTCTAGATCTTTCAAATGATTAAGGAAGCAACATATATATGTTGGTAGCATGAGTTCTTACTAATTTGTTTCACATAGGAATAAACAAAACAAATTATCCACTATTGCAAAAGAAGTATGCATTTATTCCATAGGCGTGTTAGAAAATGTATATATTTCCACACTTTTTTCAAACATCGGAAAAATTAAGTTGACAGATTCCCTTTTCTAGGAGTAAATACAAGAAAAGGTAATGATAATTGCACCATTAATTTCTTCATTTTTTATTTATTAATTTGGTAGCAATATAAATATAAATTGAATACTAATAGAAATACATGTCTACCTAAACCGAGGCAGAGGAATGGCACCACGTCAGATTTTTATTTTGGTACTCTCACTTATCTGATGGTAGTTTTACTTGATCAAAAATAGATAATCGAATTGAGTTGGAGAACGAGTAGCGTGAAATTTATGACAATTTTATCTAGTATGATTTTTGAGATGATAATAGAACATGTTTGTTTGGGATATCATGCATACTTGACTCATTTAAATTGGATTGAAATAATTAATAAAAAAAGATTCGGTATGCATATAAATAAAAAGGTAGGGATTAACTAATCAAATATGACACGTTTGAATAGTTATATAAGATGAGATTGATTGCTGTATTTCTCCTTTTTTTTTTAGAAAAATAAAAGATGTTGTTATTATATTAAATATCGTATCATTTATATTAAATGTATTAGACAGCTAGCTGTACACGGTCGAGCCAAATGAATTGACGTATCATTGCATTAGATGCTTCTTCAATGCCACTGTTGACCCGGTCAACTTTTAATGATTAAATCAAATAAAAATAAACACTACATTTTTGTTACACTCCTCGAAGTCAATATTTATGGCCACTGTTATACTAATGGTGACATCATCCTCTTTTTTTCTTTTGTCTGAAATAAGAAAACATTTGTGATGTTATTGAATATTTTTCTTCCCAAGTAATTTTTGTATTGTCTAAATCCTTTGAGTTGAATGCTTTGAACTTTCGATTTAGGCGATCAAGGCATGTATTAGTAATCATTTGTGTTTATCCTTCTAAATTCGAATTTAGTATATATATATATATATAGTTGATCATTAATATAATGATGTTATTATTCTTCAAAAAATATTATTTTTGAATCACTTGTGTTTATTTAATATATGTCAAAATCATCGTCCGAATCAAATAAAAATGATTCGAAGGTCATGTGGTGGGGTCGGGGCGGTGGGCCCACTTAAGCCACCTCCTCGCGTTCACCTCCGCGCGCTCGGGAAAGCGATGACGGTCCTTCGCGGCTCTCCGCACCCTCCCACAGGCAACGTGCGATCAGCGACCCCCGGGGGAGACGACACGCGCCCCCGATCGACCCCCTTCCGTCCCCTTCCCCTCCCCACCACTTCGTGGGTCCGTACACGTGTTCGCATCGCGGGCGACGGGCGGTGGCGATGACCGAGGGAAGTTTAGCTAATGAAGAATGCTCTTCTCCCGCTCCCCTCTCACCCATCAAATCAATCAGGCCTCTTTTCGTGGTGCCCGATCGAAATCCAGAGATAAAACCGTTCCCCACGCCGCTACCTGTCCTGTGACTGGTGCTCCCTGTGGTCCCTCAGGTCGGTCCCGCAACTGCATTGAACCAGAAAGACTAACCCACATCAGAAAAGCGCAGGGAGAGATGATGGCTGATAGGGAAAAAGAGGGTTCACGTCCCAAACGTAACTCGTGCCTCGATCTCGACAGGAGTCGCAGAACCATCGATTGGAGTAGCGTCACATCCCCAGCGTTGTGCGGTAAGTCGTTAACAGAATCGGAACTAGACATCCGTCGTTAGTGTCGGTTACCCATGTTCGATAAGGAACATCTGTGTCGGCATCAAATAAGACGTACTTAGAACCCCATCACCCTACTTTCTTTCTCATTTTACCAATTACTTAATTAAAATTAGACAGGCAATTTTTTCCAAAATAATATTTCATGTTTCCTTTTTTTTTTTTTTTTTTTACGAGAATCATTTTTTTTCTCTTTTTCTTTTTTTTAAGAACGCTCTTAGTTTTAAAAAAATAAATTTTTCTTAAACTTCGTCCCGCCCCTTATCCTCTCATGTCGAAGGAGTCCGTCACACATCGTGGCATCAATCATCTAACGCTTTACCTTTCCCAATTCAACACATAAGAGAATGAGAGCATCAGGAAGATGTCGAGAAAAAGAAAGTCAACCTCTGTTGAATCTCGTATTTTGATGATGAAACCAATTAATAATTGTGTTTATATTTTAATCTATGTTTTTGAGTGACGCAGGATGCTTCGATCGGAATGAGACAATTAAAGCAGGAAAAATCATGTTGTGCCGGAGGAACATGTTAGAAGATTGGACGTCGGGCCGGTGGATTGGTCGACGTATCGACAGAAGGCTTCGGGCCGTGGACTCGGGCATCGGGCCAAGAAGAGCAGATATTGTGCCAAGGATATCGGAGTTGCGGAGTCAACTAGCCGATTGGGCAATAAGCCGCAGGAGAGGACGATGCGCCGAATAATCGGACGAAGCGTCGAGAGACCAATGACATGCCGGACAACTTGGTTAATTGCTTAGGATTAATTGTCTCGATCGAAGTTTTGTTTTACATGTGCAGGATTAACTACGATGGAAGTAAGACATGCAGCAGGAGTTACGCCGGAGTCAAGACTATGATCACGTTGGGAGTTCGACGGAAGTCCGGACGGTCGTCGGAGGTTTTGCGAGAACAAATCCGAGAAGTCTAGGAGCTTGCCAAAGAAGCTTGTCGGAACTCGCCAAGTGGATCGTCGCAAGTCCAGGAGTTTGCCGGAAGTCCGTCAGAGCATCGCCGAAGGTTCGTTGGATGTTCGCCGGAAGTTCACCGAAAGAAGTGATTGACGCACCGGAGGAAGTTGCAGTAAATGTCTTAAGAAATATCGTAGTTAGCATATAGATTAAGTTAAGAATGGGAGATGATCCCATTTACTTAATCTGGGGACAATTGGGCCCTTGATAGACCCAAATTGGGCCGAATGGATCAACCCATTCGGACCAGAATTCCTGCCAAGCGGTGGCACCGCCCAGGAGATGGTCTCCCAGGAAAGCTGAGCGGTGCAACCGCTCAGGTCAGGCGATGGCACCGCTTGGACTCAGTCTCCGAGCGAGACTAGGCGGTGCAACCGCTCCAATCAGGTAGTGGCACCGCCTGGGCTCAGTCTCCGAGCGAGACTGGGCGGTGCAACCGCCCCTGACAGGCGGTGGCACCGCCTAGAGGCTCAGTCTCCGAGCTGCTAGGCAGTTGTACCGCCCCAGTCAGGAGGTAGTACCACCAGGACCCCGAAAATCCGGGAAATGACATTTTTGAGCTCTAAATTCAAACCAGTTTGGGGCCTATATATACCCCACCCTTTCCTGCATGAAAGGGCACCGAAAATCCAATCTTACTCTATAATTTTTAGAGCTCAAAAGTGTTGTAATGGCTAGAAGTTCTCCTCCCTCTTTTCTTCCAAGTTTTGAGCTTTCAAGAGAGGAGAGAAATTCTGTAAGGGTTGTCTCCTAAGCCCGTCAAAAGGAGTGAAACTGTAAAATGGTGGCTGATCCTAACAACCTCCTCATGAGATGATGGTCTAGGCAAAGACAAAAGGAGATGAGCATCGCTAGTTCTTTCACCCTGCTCCTGATTGGTTTGCTAAATCAAAAGAGATAGGGTGTCAAGTATTTCGATTGGAGACGATGAAGGTTGTGAATGGATGATGGGCTCCTTTGGCATAGGAGGGTGAGGGGATAAGATGTTAGGACTCTAGTCAGAAGAGTCCTAATTGAATTTTATTGAAAGGGGCATTCATATAAAACCTACCTAGCCAATGACCCCTATTAAAGAGGTGAAGAGGTCGACTAGGGTTAGGGTTAGTTGGGAGGTTGCTTCTTAGAGTATGAGTCTTATTAGGAGTTGGTTAGAAGTAGAAGTCTTGAGTAGGAGTCATATTAGGAGTTAGGATTTAGAAGCCCTATAAATAGTCATGTATTCATCCTCTTTTGACAAGCAATAGATGAATCTTCTTAGCAACCTTTGAGCAGTAACTTGGAGGAAGAAACCCGACGGGCAGAGGCGTCGCGGGGCAACGACGCTTACGACCGCTGCTCCCACGAGCATACCCCCCCGCAAGGGCGGTGCCCGGTGAGGCAGCACCACTTGTGGGCGCTGCATTACAGGTAGAACCGCCCACGAAGGCGGTGGCGCCCGCCCTCGGGGGCGCCCACCTGCAGGGGCCACGTCACCCGCGGGCAAGTCACCATCAGGTAGGGGTCGTGGCCCCGCCGCATAGGCCGTCGCCGGCAGGGTGGTGGTAATGGCGACGGCAGCAACAACAGGGGAGAAGAGAAGGGTGTTAGGGTTTTTAGACAAAATATAGTTTTACCCCTGTGAATTTTAAAAATTCTAAATTATGTCCTTATGTCCAAATTATAAAAATACCCTTAAGTATTCAGAAAATTCCCTACATGTCCCTGAATTCAGAAAATATTAATTAATTAAAATATTTAATTGATTATTATTTTTTTATTATCTAGTAGTCCTACATGATAATGATTTATATATGTGATGTATGATGTGTGGACGGATGATCATAGACCGTGTGTTGTGTATACTTGTGATTATTATTATTGGGGCATACAAGTCTCCATTTTATTTCTCGTTTATTATCGGGCCTATGTGCCTATGATTAAGTTATAATCATACGAGGAGGCGTAGCGGGAGCATGGAGGCGATTGTGGGACCCACGAGATGGACGGTCATGATGCATGGAGATGCATCGAGATGTCGATAGAACCGACGAGGACGAGATGAACGATCACAGGGCATGGAGATGCACTACTGCACACAGATCTTGATGTAAGTGATTAGGCCCACTGGCTCGGGCCTGATCACAATAAGCTGTGGTCCATGATCATCTAGTGTGATTGCTTATACACCTACTAGATATGTATATATATTTGCATGCAATGTAGATATATATTAAATATGTAAATGTGTGACATGTCATATTAGGAGACCAAATCATAAAAACCCCTCTCTCGATAATATTAAGTCGGTAAACGTGAGGTAATTAGATTGACCCATGTGGCATTTCATTGTTATAAGTAGGGATCGATTCCCGATGTAGATTGAGTTGGTCGAGTCCCTCGAGGCTCACCTACATCACAATTCGCTATCTTACCTATGACATAGAGATGCCACCGGTGATATGAGGACATGGTATATTTGGTCGAGTCCCTCGAGAGTATATCATCGAATCATACTCATCTTATAACGATAGTGTTGACTTAACCGAACATCATGGTTGGTCGAGTCCCTTGAAACCATGGTGATTCGGAGGCCGAACAGGACGGGAATCACAAGGAGTTGTGATCGACAAGAGTTGCCTACCTTTCGGGCTTAGTGTGATTGGTCGAGTCCCTCAAGGTTACACTATGGTGCCGATTGGATCCTAATCCCCACTAGAAATTTGCCGGAGACTTCCGTTTCATGTGTTGAGGGTGTCGCGTGATTCGCTAGTAAAATAGTGGGAGCAGATTAAGATAGAAGTCAATATCTTAATTGTTTATTTTTTTTAAATCTGCATATTATTTATTTCTGCCGCATCTTTATTTTTAGAAAATGTCGCTTTCAAATCCCTTACATGGCATACTTGATGTCAACTGCCTCACTGGTCCAAATTATATGGATTGGCTCCATAACTTGAGAATTTTTCTCACAGCAAAGAAAATTGCGTACATCATTGATATAGTGATGCCTACGCCCGAGGAAGGGGCAAGCGAGGATGAGATCGTTCGCTACATGAAGTACATTGACGACTCCACTCTTGCTCAGTGTTACATGTTGGGCTCTACGACTCCTAAGTTATAGAGATAACATGAAAAGATGGATGCGAGATCTATTCTCCTACGTGTCCCCCAACTGTTTGAGAAACAGGGAAGGACTCAGCGATATGAGATATCTAAGAGCCTCTTCCGTGCTAGGATGATTGAGGGGACACCAGTTTAGAACCATGTCCTAAAAATGATTGAGTGGATAGAGAAACTCACAGGTCTAGGAATGGTCCTAAAAAATAACTTGTGTGTGAATATTGTGTTTCAATCCCTATCAGATTCCTTTTTATAGTTCATAATGAATTTTAATATTAACAAGCTTAAGGAGACTCTCTCGAAGCTCCTCAATATGTTGAGGGAGGCAGAGAGCACTATCAAGAAAGAGAAGCCAGTTTTTTACACTACTGAGATCAGAAAGAAAAAGGAAAGCCGTAAAGTCCTTTAAGAAGGGCAAGGGCAGGGGCAGACCAGGTAAAGCAATGGTTGCTAAGAAAAACCTAGTAAAAGACAAAGGCCAGTGCTTCCATTATGGCAAAGATGAGCACTGGAAGAGGAACCGTAAAGAGTACCTTGCAAAGAGGGCGAAACAAAAGCTTAAAGAAGCTTCAAGTACATTTATGATTAGTCTTAATTTGTCAAATTCTTATAATAACACATGGGTATTGGATACCGGTAGTACTTATCATATATGTAATTCATTGTAGGTTCTAGCAAGGCCTAGGAGATTTGCGAGAGGCGAGATGGACCTCAAGATGGGTAATGGAGCAAAAGTTACTACAGTAGCTATTTGCGAGGTCACCCTACATTTGCTTGGTGGAGCTATTATTGTATTAGATGCATATTATTTTGTTCCTTCTATTATCAAAAACATTATCTCCATTTTATGTTTGATAGTTAGTGGATATAAATTAGTTTTTTAGAACAATAATTGTTCAATATTATTAGATAATGAGATTATCACGAAAGGAATATTGTATAATGGTTTGTTTATGCTAGACACTACTCCACATATCATGAGTGTAAGTGTGTCTAAGAGGAAACGAGATAAGGTGAACAGTGCATACTTATGGCATTATAGGCTAGGTCACATCAATGAGGGAATGATTCATAAATTGCTAAAGGATGGATATCTAGATCCATTCGACTATGAGTCATATGCAACTTGCGAGCCTTGCCTTTGTGGAAAAATGACCAACTCTCCATTTAGTGAAACTGGAGAGAGAGCCTCTGAGTTGCTGGAACTTATACATAGTGATGTATGTAGACCCATGTCAACTCATGTCATTAGTGGTTACTCCTACTTCATTACCTTTACTGATGATTTCTCAAGGTATAGACATGTGTACTTAATGAAGTACAAGTCTGAGGCCTTTGAGAAATTCAGAGAGTATAAGAATGAAATGGAGAATCAAACTGGAAAGAGTCTCAAGACTCTTCGATTAGATCGAGGAGGTGAGTACTTAAGTACAGAGTTTACCCAATTCTTCAAGGACTATGAGATTTTATCCCAATTGACACCTCCTTATACAACTCAGCTCAATGGTTTGTTTGAAAGAAGGAATCATATGTTATTAGACATGGTACGGTCCATGATGAGTTTCGCTGACCTACCCATCTCATTCTGGGGATATGCTCTAGAGACCGTAGCTTACCTTCTGAACAGAGTTCCAACTAAGTTGGTAGTGTCTAAACCATATGAGATATATAAAAAGGGAAGAAGCTCGATCTTAAGGTTGTTAAGATTTGGGACTGTCTTGCCCATGTTAAAAGACACAACCTCGATAAGTTGGAATCAAGGACATAATGGTGCAAGTTCATGGGATACCTCAAGGAAACTTGTGAGTATTATTTCTATCATCTCAAGGACCAAAAGGTCTTTGTAGCTAAGAGAGTGATGTTCCTTGAGAATGAACACATTCTTGCCAGAGACAGTGAGAGCATGGTAGAGTTGAGCGAGGATGGAGAACCTAGCTCAAGCACCACTCTACAGCTCGAGTCTGTTCCGGTACCTAATACACAAGTTCCAATTTTACGTATGTCCGATAGAGTATTTCATCCTCCTAAGAGATATGTGAGAAATATTAGAGGAGATGATGTTAAGGATATTGATCCTCAGACCTACGAGGAGGCTATTATGAGTATAGACTCTGGGAAGTGGCAAGAAGCCATAAATTCTTAGATGGATTGCATTTACTCCAACAAGGTTTGGAACCTAATTGATGCGCCCGAAGGTATTATACCCATCAGTTGCAAGTAGATCTTTAAGAAAAAGATTAGAGTAGATGGAAAGGTAGAGACCTATATAGCAAGGGTAGTGGCTAAGCGGTATCGTCAAAGGCAAGGTGTTAACTATGACGAAACCTTCACCCGTAGCAATACTAAAATTCATTCGAATTCTATTGGCTATTACAACACACTATGATTATGAGATCTAGAAGATGGATGTGAAAACTGAATTCCTCAATGGGAACCTTGAGGAGGAGGTGTATATAATACAACCCGAGTGACTCGTGTCTAAGGACTGCCCAAATAAGGTGTGCAGGTTGCTTAGATCAATTTATGGACTAAAGTAAGCTTTCCAAAGTTAGAACATAAGATTTGATAAGGCAATCAGATCTTATGAATTCGTTAAGAATGAAGATGAGTCTTGTGTGTACAGGAAGGTAAGTAGGAGCGTTGTCACTTTTTTGGTGTTATATGTGGATGACATCATGATAATTGGGAATGATGTAGAAATGCTATCCACAGTAAAGGCTTGGAGATTCGGATATACAGAGATATATCCAAGAGGATGCTTGGCTTGTCCCAGTCCAGGTACATAGAAACCATTGTCAAAAGGTTTGGTATGAAAAATTCCAATAAAGGTCTTATACCGATGAGACATAGGATATCGCTTTCTAAGAGTATGTCCCCAAAGACTCCTGAAAAAAAGGCGAACATGGATAGGACACCCTATGCATCAGCAATAAGGTCTATCATGTATGTCATGCTATGTACCAGGCATGATATAGCGCATGCTCTAAGTGTCACAAGCAAGTATCAGGCGGATCCAGGCTTGGAGCACTCGAAAGCAGTAAAGTGTATCATTCAATACTTGAGAAAGACTAAGGACCTTTTAGTAGTCTATGGAGATAGTAGCCTCAAGGTTGAAGTGTTGGGAAATCTTGGGGGCGACATCATATGCGCGGCGGAAGAACAAGAAAACAAAATCCCCGATTCCCAAAAAGATGTTCGTCGTCGTGCGAAGATTGGTGCGCAAAATCCGCGAAACTTAAAACTGCGTATAGAGTAGATTGTGTTACCTAGGGAGATCGTATATCCCTGTTTCCTTGCAGATCCTTAGGAGAGGGTGAAGGAGGTCAAGCGTCCTCCTCTCTAGCGGTGATCCACACAGCAGGGTTGTGACGACGCTCCTCAAAACTCCAGGCCTGCTCTGAGGTGGAGAGGGAGAGGAGAATAGGAAAGGCAAGCAAAAGCTCTAGCCTATGAGGCTCTGAATCCCTCCTATTTATAGAGGTCCCCTGTCAAACCCTAATGGGTCCTCCCCTAGTGGGTATTGGATCTACATCCAATAAGACAAGGGCTCCGTTGGATATCTCATATCTGAACCTCTACTCATCGCAATGCCTACCATATGTGTGTGACCCTCTAGGCCCAATATCGAGTTGGCCGTGAGTCATACTTGTCAGAACTCCTTCTAACTCAGTGAATTATTATCTCTGTAATAATTCACTTGACTCATCAACTACAGACGTACTAGGCCACTACGCCGTAGTCCCCAGACGATACAGGGGAATCCAATCCATTGGACATGTCTGTCCTCAGTTACCGTGTACCTATACTCCTTCATCCATCTAATATCCCAGAGACCGTATATCGAGCATGGTGTTGTCAGACCCATACGGTTTCTACTCGAGTCTCGCTCTAATCGGATTCTCCCGAAGAACTCTTTCTCTCTCAACCTGAATGACCCTGGCTAGGGATTTGTCTGAGCAAGAATACACGGGATATTCCTCTCATGGCGCCGAGAGTGGATGATCCTCTATCGACACTCAATAGCCCTCGTAAGGTCGACTACCACTCCCAATGACCAACTGTACTAGATCTGGGACAGCCAAACCTATAAGTCTGGTATCAAAGAGTGGAGCACTCATATAGGACATCCTTGGTGTCTCAAGTCTAAGGACCAAATACACCACTAGGACTACGGAATCGCTGTCTGACAATAAGGCATCATCAACCATCCAACATTCCGTAAGCGGATCAATCAATGAACTCATTCTCCAATGAGCACCTGTACTGTATCCCTAGTGTCCCTACACGAGCAGCTATGATACCAACTGCATCCATCATATGGATGGGTATACAGCACACCAGTCTGTCTGGTTATCACGATGTCCCTCTCGAGTAACCTATGATCGGGATTATTTAGGATATGTGTTTAAAGGTGAATCGATCTCATTATCATGATCTCATCACGATCCGATTCTCATTGCACAAATCCAAGGACATCACAATATATATATGCACATATGCAATAGTTATAAAGTGATATACGCCAAAATATAATAAGCAAAAAGATTCTGTATCAAGTCACACGTGCCATCACTCACGTGATTGGTTTGCTGGGCACCTATGACTAGCAATCTCCCACTTGACCTAAAGCCAATCACCTCTGTGTCTGATCCCCATCAGACCCCTGTGACGCTCAAAGACAATCTGAGACTACGGCTTTGTCAGTGGATCTGCAATGTTATCTTCGGATGGAACTCTTTCCACCACTACATCTCCTCGGGTTACGATCTCTCTGATAAGTTGGAACCTCCTCAGAACACTTCTGATAAGACCCAGGTTCCCTTATTTGAGTAATCGCCCCATAGTTATCGCAATATAAGGAAATCGGCTCCTCGCTACCTGGCACGACTCCCAAATCTGTGATGAACTTCTTCACCCAGACTCCCTCCTTTGCTGCATCTAATGCAGCAATGTACTCCGCCTCTGTGGTCGAGTCAGCAGTGGTATCTTGCTTGGAACTCTTCCAGCACACTGCTCCTTCATTCAAGGTGTACACATACCCTGAATTCGACTTGCTATCATCGACATCAGACTGATAATTTGAGTCAGTGTAGCCTTCAACCTTAAGGCTATTACCTCCATATACAAGTAAAAGATCCTTAGTCCTTCTCAAGCACTTAAGGATACACTTTACTGCTTTCCAGTGCTCCAAGCCTGGATCCGCCTGATACCTACTCGTGACACTCAGAGCATGCGCTATATCAGGCCTAGTACATAGCATGACATGCATGATAGACCCTATTGCTGAGGCATAAGGTATCATATTCATGTTCGCCCTTTCTTCTGGAGTCTTTGGGGACATACTGGTAGAAAGCGATATCCCATGTCTCATCGGTATGAGACCTCTCTTGGAATTTTACATGCCAAACCTTTTGACAATGGTTTCTATGTACCTGGACCGGGACAAGCCAAGCATCCTCTTGGATCTATCTCTATAGATTCTAATCCCCAAGATATAGGATGCTTCCCCTAAGTCCTTCATGGAGAAGTGTCTAGATAACCAAGCCTTTACTATGGATAGCATTCCTATGTCGTTCCCAATGATGAGGATGTCATCCACATATAACACCAAAAAGGTAATAGCGCTCCCACATACCTTCCTGTACACACAAGGCTCATTTTCGTTCTTAACGAAGTCATAAGATCTGATTGCCTCATCAAATCTTATGTTCTAACTTCAGGAAGCTTGCTTTAGTCCATAAATGGATCTAAACAACCTACACACCTTATCTGGTCAGTTCTTAGACATGAATCCCTCAGGTTGCATCATATACACCTCCTCCTCAAGGTTCCCATTGAGGAATGCGGTTTTCACATCCATCTGCCAAATCTCATAATCATAGTGTGTTGCAATAGCCAATAGAATTCTGATGGATTTTAGCATTGCTACGGGTGAGAAGGTTTCGTCGTAGTCAACACCTTGCCTTTGACGATACCCCTTAGCCACTAGCCTTGCTTTATAGGTCTCTACCTTTCCATCTACTCCGATCTTTTTCTTAAAGATCCACTTGCAACCGATGAGTACAATACATTCGGGTGCATCAACTAGGTTCCAAACCTTATTGGAGTACATAGAATCCATCTCAGAATTTATGGTTCTTGCCACTTCCCGGAGTCTATATTCATAATAGCCTCCTCGTAGGTTTGAGGATCAATATCCTCAACATCCTCTCCTCTAATATATCCCACATATCTCTCAGGAGGATGGGATACTCTATCAGACCTGCATAAAGTTGAAACTTGTGTATTAGGTACCTGAACAGACTCGGGCTGTAGAGTGGTGCTTGAGCTTGGTTCTCCAACCTTGCTCAACTCTATCATTCTCCCACTGTCTCCGTCAAGAATGTGTTCCTTCTCAAGGAACACTGTTCTCTTAGCTACAAAGACCTTTTGGTCCTTGAGATGAAAGAAATAATACCCACAAGTTTCCTTGGGGTATCCCACAAATTTGCATCGCTCTGTCCTTGATTCTAACTTATTGGGGTTGTGTCTTTTAACATGGGCAGGACAGCCCCAAATCTTAACAACCTTAAGATCAGGCTTCTTCCCTTTCCATATCTCATATGGTGTAGACACTACCGACTTAGTTGGAACTCTGTTCAGAAGGTAAGCTGCGGTTTCTAGGGCATATCCCCAAAATGAGATGGGTAGGTCAGCGAAACTCATTATGGACCATACCATATCTAATAACGTACGATTTCTCCTTTCAGAGACACCATTGAGCTGAGGTGCACAAGGAGGTGTCCATTGGGATAATATCCCATGGTCCTTGAGGAACTGAGTAAACTCTATACTTAAGTACTCACCTCCTCGATCTGATCGAAGAGTTTTGATACTCTTTCTAGTCTGGTTCTCCACCTCATTCTTATACTCTCTGAATTTCTCAAAGGCCTTGGACTTGTACTTCATTAAGTACATATATCTATACATTGAGAAATCATCAGTAAAGGTAATAAAGTAGGAATAACCACCATTGGCATGAGTTGACATGGGTCCACATACATCACTATGTATGAGTTCCAACAGCTCAGTGGCTCTCTATCCAGTTCCACTAAATGGAGAGTTGGTTAGTTTTCCACGAAGGCAAGGCTCGCAAGTTGCATAGTCGAATGGATCTAGATATCCATCATTTAGCAACTTTTGAATCATTCCCTCGTGGATATGACCTAGCCTACAATGTCATAGGTATGCACTATTCACCTCATCTCATTTCCTCTTAGACACTTACATTCATGATATGTGGAGTAGTGTCTAGCATAAACAAATCTTTATGTAATATTCCTCTCGTCAATCTCTCCTCGGCTTTGCTAGAATTTACAATAAATTGTAGATGTGATAAGCAATATTGGTATCCAATATCAATGCACTATCACAAAAATCTGACAATTGGAGATTGATCATGAATGTACCTGAAGCTTCTCCAAGCTTCTATTTCGCCCTTTCTGCAAGGTACTCTTTGTAGTTCCTCTTCCAGTGCTCATCTTTACCACAGTTGAAGCACTGGCCTTTGTCCTTTGCTGGGTCTTTCTTAGCAACCATTGCTTTACCTGGTTTGCCCTTGCCCTTTCCCTTCCCCTTCTTAAGGGACCTTTCTGCTTTCCTTTTCTTTCTAGTCTCACCAGTGTAGAGAACTGGCTTCTCTTTCTTAATAGTACTCTTTGCCTCCCTCAACATATTGAGGAGCTATGAGAGAGTCACCTCAAGCTTGTTCATATTAAAATTCATTATGAACTGTGAAAAAGAATCTGGTAGGGATTGAAGCACAATGTCCACACACAAGTTATCCTCTAGGACCATTCCTAGACCTGTGAGTTTCTCTATCCACTTAATCATCTTTAGGACATGGTTCTGAACCGGTGTCCCCTCAGTCATCCTAGCGCGGAAGAGGCTCTTGGATATCTCATATCGCTGAGTCCTTCCCTGTTCCTCAAACAATTTATGAACATGTAGGAGAATGGATCTGGCATCCATCTTTTCATATTGTCTCTGTAACTCAGGAGTCATAGAGCCCAACATATAGCACTGAGCAAGAGTGGAGTCATCAATGTACTTCACGTAGTGAGCGATCTCATTCTCGTTTGCCCCTTCTTCGGGCGTAGGCATCACTGTATCAAGGACGTACACGATTTTCTCCGCTGTGAGAATAATTCTCAAGTTACGGAGCCAATCCACGTAAGGGATTTGAAAGCGACATTTTCTGAAAATAAAGATGCAGCAGAAATGAATAACATACAAATTTTGCAAGAAATAAACTATCAAGATATAGACTTCTATCTTAATATACTCCCACTATTTTATTAACGAGTCACGCGACACCCTCAGCACGTGAAACGGAAGTCTCCGGCAGACTTCTAGTGGGGATCAGGATCCAATCAACGTCTTAGTGTAACCTCGAGGGACTCGACCAATCACACTAAGCCTAAAAGATAGGCAACTCTTGCCGATCACAACTCCTTGTGATTCCCGTCTTGTTCGGCCTCCGAATCACTATGGCCTCGAGGGACTCGACCAACCATGATGCTCGGTTAAGTCAACACCTTCGTTACAAGATGAGTCTGATTTGATGATATACCCTCGAGGGACTCGACTAAGTATACCATGCCCTCAGATCACCGGTGACATCTCTATGTCGTAAGCAAGATAGCGAATCGCGATATAGGTGAGTCTCGAGGGACTCGACCAACTCAACCTACACCGGGAATCGATTCCTACTTATAACGATGGAAGGCCACGTTGGTCAATCTAATTGCCTCACGTTTATCGACTTAATATTATCGAGAGATGTTTCTATGATTTGGTTTCCTAATATGACATGTCACACATATACATATTTAATATATATCTATATTGCATGCAAATATATATACATATCTAGTATGTGTATAAGCAATCACACCAGATGATCATGGACCACAACCTAATATGATTAGGCCCGAGCCAGTAGGCCTAATCACTCACATCAAGATCTATGTGTGCAACGGTGCATCTCCATGCCCTGTGATCGTCCATCTCGTCCTCGTCGGTTCCGTCGACATCTTGATGCATCACGATCGTCTGTCTCGTGGGTCCCGCTATCGCATCCACGCTCCCGCTGCGCCTCCTCATGTGATTACAACTTAATCATAGGCACACAGGCCCGACAATAAACGAGAAATATAATGGAGGCTCGCAGACCTCAATAATAATAATCACAAGTACACACATCACACGGTCCATGATCATCCGTCCACACATCATACATCACATGTATAAATAATCATCATCATGTAGGACTACTAAATAATAATAAAAATAATAATCAACTAAACCTTTTAATTAATTAATATTTTATGAAATCAAGGACATGTAGGGAATTTCTCAATTCCTAAGGGTATTTTCGTAATTTGGACAAAAGACAGAAACTGGAATTTTTCAAATGCCGAGGGGCAAAACTGTCTTTTGCCCAGAAAACCCTAATGCCCTACTACCCTTTGCTGCTGCCGCCGCCGCCGCCACCCTGCTGGCGGCGGCCTGTGCGGCGAGGGGCGGGGCGCTGCCCTCGCCTGCGGGCGGCACGCCCGCTGGCGGCGCTGCCGCTGCAGGTGGGCGCCCCCGCGGGCGTCGCCGCCTCCGCGGGCAGTTCTGCCGGCGGGGCAACGCCCGCAGGCGGTGCTGCCCCTGCAGGTTGGCGCCCCTGCGGGCGCCGCCGCCTCCGCGGGCGGTTCTGCCCGCGAGGCAGCGCCCGCAGGCGGTGCTGCCTCGCTGGCGGCCGCCCTTGCGGGGTTTTTGCCCGTGGGAGCAGCGGCCACAGGCGCCGCTGCCCTGCGGTGCCTCAGCCCGCGCTGCTGCCCCGCGGCGCCTCTGCCCGCGGGCTCAGCGGCCGCAGGCGCCTCTACCCGCGGGCTGCCAGCCCCGCCGGCCGCAAGCCTGCTGCAAGCAGACCGCCGTTCGGCTGCTGCAGCCACAGCGCTTGCGCATGCGCCGGCGCTGTGCTGCCTGGCTGCGGCTGCGGCTGCCGCTGCAGGTGGCTGCAGGCATGCAGATCGAGGGCAGCAACTGTTGCTGCCGTTCCTCGCTTTTGCGTCAACGATTTTGACGTCAAAATTCTTCCTAAACACAATACACGCAGTTCAAAACCAATCATTCGCAATTCGCACGAACAACCTGGCTCTGATATCACTATTGGGAAATCATGGGGGCGACATCAGATGCGCAACGGAAGAACAAGAAAACAAAATTCCCGATTCCCAAAAAGATGTTTGTCGTCGAAACTGCGTATAGAGTATATTGTGTTACCTAGGGAGATCGTATATCCCTGTTTCCTTGCATATCCTTAGGAGAGGGTGAAGGAGGTCAAGCGTTCTCCTCTCTAGCGGTTATCCACACAGCTCTAGTCTATGAGGCTCTGAATCCCTCCTATTTATGGAGGTCCCATGTCAAACCCTAATGGGTCCTCCCCTAGTGGGTATTGGATCTGCATCCAATAAGACAAGGGCTCCGTCGGATATCTCATATCCGAACCTCTACTCATCGTAATGCCTACCATATGGGTGTGACCCTCTAGGCCCAATATCGAGCTGGCCGTGAGTCATACCTGTCAGAACTCCTTCTAACTCAGTGAATTATTATCTCTGTAATAATTCACTTGACTCATTGACTACGGACGTACTAGGCCACTACGCCGTAGTCCCCAAACGATACAGGGGAATCCAATCAATTGGACCTGTCTGTCCTCAATTACCGTGTACCTATAGTCCCTCATCCATCTAATATCCCAGAGACCGTATATCGAGCATGGTGTTGTCAGACCCATACGGTTTCTACTCGAGTCTCGCTCTAATCGGATTCTCCCGAAGAACTCTTTCTCTCTCAACCCGAATGACCCTGGCCAGGGATTTGTCTGAGCAAGAACACACGGGATATTCCTCTCATGACGCCGAGAGTGGATGATCCTCTATCGACACTCAATAGCCCTCGTAAGGTCGACTACCACTCCCAATAACCAGCTGTACAAGACATCCTTGGTGTCTCAAGTCTAAGGACCAAATACACCACTAGGACTACGGAATCACTGTCTGACAATAAGGCATCATCAACCATCCAACATTCCGTAAGCGGATCAATCAGTGAACTCATTCTCCAATGAGCACCTGTACTGTATCCCTAGTGTCCCTACACGACCAACTATGAGACCAACTACATCCATCATATGGACGGGTATACAGCACACCAGTCTGTCCGGTTATCACGATGTCCCTCTCGAGTAACCTATGACCGGGATTATTTAGGATATGTGTTTAAAGGTGAATCGATCTCATTATCGTGATCTCATCATGATCCGATTCTCATTGCACAAATCCAAGGACATCACAATATATATATGCATATATACAATAGTTATAAAGTGATATACGCCAAAATATAATAAGCAAAAAGATTTTGTATCAAGTCACACGTGTCATCACTCACGTGATTGGCTTGCTGGGCACCTATGACTAGCATGAAGGCTACATGGACTCGAGCTTTCAGTTTGATATCGATGATAGCAAGTTAAATTCAGGGTATGTGTACACCTTGAATGGAGGAGCAGTGTATTGGAAGAGTTCCAAGCAAGATACTACTGCTGACTTGACCACAGAGGCGAAGTACATTGCTGTAGTAGAGGCAATAAAGGAGGGAGTCTAGATGAAGAAGTTCATCACAGATTTGGGAATCGCGCCGGGTAGCGAGGAGTCGATTCCTTATATTATGACAACTCGGGGCGATTGCTCAAATAAGGAAACCTGGGTCTCATCAGAAGTGTTCTAAGGAGGTTCTAGCTTATTAGAGAGATCGTGACCCATGGAGATGTAGTAGTGGAAAAAGTTCCATCCGAAGATAACATTGTAGATCCTCTGACAAAGATGTTATCTCATATTGTCTTTAAGCGTCACAGGGGTCTAATGAGGATTAAACATATATGTGATTGACTTTAGGTCAAGTGAGAGATTACTAGTCATAGGTGCCCAGTAAGCCAATCATGTGAGTGATGACACGTGTGACTTGACACATAATCTTTTTGCTTATTATATTTTGGCATTTATCACTTTATATTGACTATTGCATATATATATATATATATATATATATTGTGATGTCCTTAGATCTGTGCAATGGGAATCGGGTCGTGATGAGATTACGATAATGAGACCGATTCGACTTTAAACATAGATCCTAAATAATCTCGGTCATAGGTTACTTGAGAGGGACATCAAGATAACCGGACAAATTTGTGTGCTGTATACCCATCCATATGATGGATGTAGTTGGTCTCATAGTTGTAGGGACACTAGGGATACAGTATAGTGCTCATTGGAGAATGAGTTCACTAATTGATCCGCTTATGGAATTCTGGATGGTTGATTATACCTTATTGTCAAATAGCGATTCCATAGTCCTAGTGGTGTATTTGGTCCTTAGACTTGAGACACCAAGGATATCCTATATGAGTGCTCCATTTTTTGATACCAGACTTATAGGTTTGGATGTCCTAGATCTTATACAACCGGTCATTGGGAGTGGTAGTCAATCTCACGAGGGCTATTGAGTATTGATAGAGGATCATCCACTCTCGGTGTCATGAGAGGAATATCCCATGTTTTCTTGCTCAGACAAATCCCTAGCTAGGGTCATTCGGATTGAGAAAGAAAGAGTTCTCCGGGAGAATCTGATTAAAGCGAGACTCGAGTAGAAACCGTATGGGTCTAACAACACCATGCCCGATATACAATCTTTGGGATATTAGATGGATGAGGGACTATAGGTATACGATAATGGAGGACAGACAGGTCCAATGGATTAGATTTCTCTGTATCGTATGGGAATTGTGGTGTAGTGGCCTAGTACGTCCACAGTCGATAAATCGAGTGAATTATTATGGTGATAATAATTCACTAAGCCAAAAGGAGTTTTAATAGGCATGACTCACGGCCAGCTCGATATTGAGCCTAGAGGGTCACACATATATGGTATGCATTGTGATGAGTAGAGATTCGAATATGAGATATTCGCCGGACCCCCTATCTTATTGGATATCTAATAACCCTCTGAATTATTAGATCCTATGAACGAGATCCAATAAAAGCCCATGAGAGATTATTGGATAGAGATCCATTAATCTAAGAGACTTGGGTAGTTGGATAAAGATCCAATACCCAATAAGGGAGGATCCATTAGGGTTAAGTTGATAGGGGACCTCTATAAATAGGAGGGATTCAGTGGTTCATAAGCTAGAGCTTTTGCTTGCCTCTCTTATTCTCCTCCCCCTCTCCACCTTAGAGCAGGCCTAGAGTTTGGAGGAGCATCGTTGTAGTCCTATTGTGTGGATCACCGCTAGAGAGGAGGGCGCTTGACCTCCTTCACCCTCTCCTAGAGATCTATAAGGATTCAGGGATATACGATCTCCCTAAGTAATACAATCTATTCTATATGCAGTTTTAAGTTTGGTGGATTTTTATGTACCAATCTTTACATGACGACGAACATCTCTTAGGGAATAGGGGATTTTGTTTTCTGTTCTTCCACTACGCATGTGATATCGCCCTCAAAGATTTCCTAATAATTGCTTCTTAAAGTATGAGTCTTATTAGGAGTTGGTTAGAAGTAGTAGACTTGAGTAGGAGTCCTATTAGGAGTTAGGATTTAGAAGCCCTATAAATAGTCATGTATTCATCCTCTTTTGATAGCAATAGATAAATCTTCTTAGTATCCTTTGAACAGTAACTTGAAGGAAGGAACCCCTATAGAGTTCCAAGGAGGCTTATCCCTTAAAGAGATCAACCCCGAGCTTAAAATCTGCTATGGTTGTAACACTTAGTATCAGAGCAGCGTTCTTGGTGTCTCGCTGCCCTTCCAAGCCATCCATCAACTCTCCACAACCGCCCAAAGTAATTCTCACAATTGCTTAAAAGATCATCGTCGAATTCCGCCACCATCTTCACCACTACAGATCATCCTTTGATCTCCTGCAATAGGTTCTGGTTTCCTACCTTGCTGCTGCAATTTAGTTATCCTTATTCAAAAATCCAGCCATCCACCAGCCTTCCATAGCCGCCCAAAGCAATTCCCACAATCGCTTAAAAGATCGTCGCCGAATTCCGCCACCATCTCCACCATCGCGGATCATCTTTTGATCTCCGTGTGAATTGCAAAAAGTTATGGTTCCCTACCTTACTGCTGCTGTAATTTAGTTATCCTTATTCAAAAATCTAAAAAAATAATTCCTATATTGCTGCATAAACTTTTCGTCGTAAAGTTTTTTATCTCTACGATGAAAGATGCACTGCAGAATTCCAACTGCATAGCACAGTTCGTTTGATCTTGCTACTGTATTTTTTTTATCTAAATCTTTATGAAATTTTTATGATAGCTTTAACACTTCCTAATAGTATATTTCCCTTTGGTTTCATTAAAAAACTCCCAATATGAATCACTGATCTTTTACGTCCAAACTACTAGATGAACTATAGAATTCTAACCATATAGCACAGTTTGTTTGATCTTGCTAGTGTATTTTTTCTATCCACATCTTTATAAAATTTTTATAACAGCTTTGACACTTCCTAATAGTAGATTTCCCTTTAGTTTCGTCAAAAAATTCTCAATATAAACTACTAACCTTTTACGTCCAAACTGCTACACTTTAGACGTAAAAATATGCTGCAGTACCTTTCCGTGATCCTCAATTTTTCTGAACCTTCCACCACCCTATGCCATTAACCTATCAATAGAAAAAAGATAGGGACATCTCTAATCTACAGGTATATGCTATGGCTTCTCAAGATCTAATTGATACTAAATTTTAAGCATGGGAATCTCGGATTGAATCGTGACTTCGATCATGCTTGGAGGACAAATTGCCTCTTTGTTTGTATAATTCAGAATTGGACAACCACTGAGTCCAACTTAATTTCAACAAGGAGAGAGTTCAGAGAGGCCTCTAGAGAAGGAGGGACAACCCTCGAACATGCTTCAGCCACTTATGAGGGTGGAGTTCCTGCGATGGGAAGAAGGAGACACGGCGGGGTGGATTTCACGCATCGAATATTACTTTCGCTACTACCGAACGTTGGATGATGCTATGGTAGAAATTATTGTCATCCACCTTGAAGGAGATTCTATTCAATGGTACAATTGGCTAGAATACAATCATGGGGCTCTGACATGGAATTAATTTAAGAATGCACTGCTAAATCATTTCAGACCTACGGAGTATAAAAATATCGATGGCCAACTCGTAAAGATTTGTCAAACCTCTATGATTTAAGAGTACCAAACCAGGTTTGAGAAGCTATCCTACCTTGCTCATAATTGGACTGACTATCAATTGTTAGGAACATTCATCAAATGACTCAAGCCAGAGATAAAAGGAGAGGTTAAGGTGCGGCAGCCCCATACCATGACAGCTACGATTTCTTTCGCCTGAATACAAGAAGAACATCTCAACCAAGATGCTCGGAGGATGAGAACCTCTCCTAGGCCCATAACATATAAACCTCCTTCTACTCCCAACCATCCTTTAATGCCCAAAAAATTGACAAGAGAAGAAGTACGTGACCAATCAGCAAAGGGTCTTTATTGGCATTGTGACGAGCCGTGGAACCGCAATCATCGCTGCAAAAGGGGCCGCCTCCTATTGATTGAACCTCTTGAAGACATGGAAGAGGAGGTCCAAGAGCATGAGGAAGAGGTCACGGATGAAGAATAGTCGTCGGTCGATATTACGATGCATGGTCTTGCCGGTTAAGCGAACCCGCAAACAATGAAAGTGGGAGGACTTCTAAAGCAAAAACCTATCACCGTTCTTATTGACACCGGGAGCACTAATAATTTTATGAACAATAAGGTTGCTGTGCGGATGGCCTTACCTATTAAGAACTGCAGCAGGTTTGATGTTAAGGTCGTCGACAGACGAATTTTGAATTGTGATCATAGGTGCCCCCGTGTCACGAACGGTCGTCGTGCACCTACAACAACTCCATTTAACGAATTGTTCGTCGCTCTCATCTATATGTATAGCTATTTGGGAGCATATTTTGGCTTGGTTTTATGTCCTTTTGCTTGTGAAAATATAAATTCAAATAAGTTATAGCGCTATAGTGCGACCGCTCACCGAACCAAGCAAAACAGCTCAGTTTTCGCATGCCACAAGCTATTTTCTGTAGCTCGCTACTGCACGCGAAACATCAGCCATCTCAGCACCCTGGAACCACTCAAGTAGCACCATGGGGGATGAGGCTTCGGTATAGTGCCGAGCATTGAACAATCTTTCGCAAGTTCACACGTTACCTTGACGGGAACTTATTGTCACGCTCGGCACCTAGTGAGCAACTGTTTGTGGACTTACAACTATTCGTTCAACCTTCTAAAGTCCTTGTTTTCCTCCTCTCCCTCTTCTCACTTGTGCACATAAGGTGCTCGCTAAATTATTTGTAAAGCTTCCCCTTTTCACGAGACGTCGGGACTTGTCCGTCGCTCGTCCTTTGAACTAATCAACTTTCTCTTTTACAAGTCTTTCGGGACCTGCGAGAGGTTGCAAGTGGGTTGATCTTTGCGGACGTATTTTGCAAGAATGAAGCGCGGCTTAGGAAACACAAGCTAAATTCACATCTTTGCCGCAAGGGTGCCTCACGACTTAGGCAATTCCAACTAAGTCCATGACATTATGGTATTAGAGCGGGCAAACACTTCGAGCGAGCAGCAAAGAAACTTCATAACTTTGCCATGGCAAAGCATCATGGCGAATCAAGTAAGACGGGGCAAGCTGGACCCTTGCCCCAAGCAACCGCAGGTGGGCTGCAAGTGCACACTCGCTCTTATGTTGTTGGAGCTGCTCAGGAGGAGTGCGACAGCGAATATGATGAACGAGAAGTTGGCTGCTCTCCGCGAGTAGAGGAGGCGCAATCTGGAGTGCCAACTGGGAAAAAGAGTCATAAGGAGAGACTCACAACGACGGAAACCCGCTTGGATGTTCTTGAAGCAAGCTTGGAGGAACTCTACCATGGCCAACGAAGGCTCGTTGGGGTAGAAACCTCGCAAGAAGAAGCGGAGTCCAGGATCGACAAGGTTGAGGCCCTAGTCGACCGATTGTCAAATGATACCAAAGAATTTGTATAACACCTATTGGAAGTTGTGACGGAACTCACTTCAAGGGTGACCATGCTCACAAGACCCCTAAATGTAGGAGAAAGCAACACCCGCATTGCGTCGCCACAAAACTTGAGGGCACCCGAGCCTCATGGTTATGGAGGGGCCAGAGATGCCAAAGAGCTCAAGAATTTTTTGTTTGACATGGAACAATAATTTCGAGCTACAAGGCCTGATTCTGAAGAAACCAAAGTTTCTATAGCAATAATGTATCTGAACGGAGATGCAAAACTTTGGTGGCGAACTCGTTGGGAGGAGATCCAACAAGGTTAGTGTCGAGTTGACACATGGGAGGACCTAAAGCGAGAGTTGAGAACTCTGTTCCTACTGGAGAACATAGAGTTCGTCGCAAGAAGGAAGTTGAGACAACTCCGCCAAAATACTTCCATTCAAAACTACGTGAAGTAATTTTCTGCGCTAATGCTGGGCATACAGGACATATCCGAGAAGGACAAGCTATTCACCTTCCTCGATGGTTTGAAGCCATGGGCTCAACAAGAACTACATCGAAGGAATGTCACCAACGTGATCGGGGTAATTTGCCGTAGAAAGGCTCACCGACTTTGTTTCCTCCGAAGACCCGGGAAACAAGAAACAATCTTCAAGCAATCGCCCTCCGAAATATTCTCAAGGGAAGGAGCTCGGGGGCAAACAAAGGAAGAAGAGTTCCCAAAAAGGGCCAAGCCCGAAAGGCAAGGCTCCGAAACCTAGCGGATGCTTCTTGTGCGGATGGCCATACATGGTGAGGGAGTGCCTACAAAAATAGGTACTCAATGCTTTAAAAGCTTCCATCTACACGCCCCCCCACCCCCTCGATCGGACAAGGGCAAGGCTGTCGCTCTTAGTTTGAGTAGTTCTGAATCCAATAGCGATGATGAGGAGTCGCAAGGACCCCCGATAGGAGCAATGCATTTGTTGAATGTCATGCGGGGTCAAGTGGGGGAGAAACATGAAGACAAGGCTACAGAAAATAGGAAGTGGCGAGTTGATGTACGTAGACATTAAGCTCAATAGCCAAACGACCTGTGTAATGGTGGACACGGGCACTACCTATAATTTTATTGCCGATCGAGAAGCAAAGCGACTTAGGCTGATCTTGGAGAAGAGCCCAAGTCGAATGAAGGCGGTGAACTCGGAGGCCAGACAAATCTCCGGGTTGGCAAAGGGAGTTCCCATCAAGATCAGAACATGGAGCAAGAGCACAAACATGATAGCGGTGCCATTGGATGACTTCCAAGTGATTCTTGGAATGGAATTTGTGCACGCGGCGAAGTTGGTGCTATTGAATCTCGGATTTTGATGATGAAGTCAATTGTTATTTGATTATCTAATCCATATATTGAGATAAGTGTGCAGGATTAACTATGATGGCAGTAAGACATGCAGCAGGTGTTGAGCCGGAGTCAAGACCAAGATCACGCTAGTGGTTCAAGAGTTCGTCGGAAGTCCGGACGGTCGTCGAAGGTTCTACGGGAACAATCCGAGAAGTCTAAGAGCTTACCAAAGAAGCTCATCGGAACTTGCCAAGAGGATCATCGCAAGTCTAGGAGTTTGCCGAGAGTCCGCCGAAGCATCGCCAAGGGTTCATCAGATGTTCACCGAAAGTTCATTGGAAGCTCATCAGAAGAAACGATTGACGCACCGGAACACGATCTGCAATATTGATGTCTTAATTGTTGTAGTTAGCATGTAGATTAAGTTAGGATTGGGAGATGATCCCATTAACTTAATCTGAGGCCAACTGGGCCCTTGGCTGACCCAAATTGGGCCGAATGGATCAGCCCATTTGGACCCAGAATTCTTGGCCGACGGTGGCACCGCCTAGGAGACTTGGTCTCCCAGGAATTCTAGGTGGTAGTACCGCCCCTGTCAGGCGATGGTACCGCCGGCAATTATTACTGCCAGCGGTGGTACCACCCTTGTCAAGCGGTGGTACTGCCTGAGCTCGGTCTCCGAGCGATGTCAGGCGGTAGTATCGCCCAGATTGAGCGGTAGTACTGCTCAGTGTCAGATGCCAAGCGATAGTACCGCCTAGCTCTGGCGGTGGTACCACCAGGACCCCAAAAATCCGGGAGATGACACTTTTAAGCTCCAAATTCAAACTGATTGTGGCCTATATAAACCCCACCCTTTCTGCTTGAAAGAGTAACCAAAAGCTTACTTTTATTCTAAGTATTTGAGAGCTTAAAAGTGTTGTAAAAGGTTAGAAGTTCTTCTCCCTCTTTTTTTCTAAGTGTTGATCATTCAAGAGATGAGTGAAAATCTGTAAGGGTTGTCTCCTAAGCCCGTCAAAAGGAGAAAAGCTGTAAAAGGGTGGTTGGCCTTCGCCTATTGAAGGAAGGCCTCTAGTGGACACCAGTGACCTCATCGGAGGAGGAAGCCAAAAGTGGATGTAGGTCAAGATTGACCGAACCACTCTAAATCTCAGTTAAAATTTACATTCTACTCTTTATCTTAATTGCAAACTACCTCCGTTGCTTTACATCATCTATACTTCCGTTTGCTCTCAAGTTAAAGTTCTTTCCGAAATGGTTTTCGTATGAAAGTCTTTTTAACCAACGAAAGTTTTCTGCTGCACTAATTCACCCCCTCCCCCCCCCCCCCCCCCTTCTTAGTGCTCTTGATTCTAACAATTGGTATCAGAGCGGGTTCACTCTCAATTGGATTAAAACCCAAGAGAGATGACATATGCCGGAAACCAAGAGGGTCACTCTATTACATGTCCACCTATGTTCAATGGGATGGACTACACCTATTGGAAGACTCGAATGAAGATCTTCCTTATTTCCATGGATTTTAAACTTTGGAATATTGTTGAAAATAGATTTTCAAAGTCTTCTCTTCCAATGATCAATTGAAATGAATTGGAGAAGAAGACTTTCACTCTTAATACAAAGGCTATGAATGTCATATTTTGTACACTTGATAAAAACGAGTTAAATCGTGTTTCGATTTGTGAAACTGCATTTGATATTTGACATACACTCGAAGTAACTCACGAAGGCATAAGTAGAGTGAAAGAGTCAAAAATCAATCTTTTAGTACATTCTTATGAACTTTTTCGAATGAAACTGAGCGAGACCATATGTGACATGTACACCCATTTCACGGATGTTGTCAATGGTCTAAAGAGACTTGATAAATTTTTTTTGGATTTCGAGCTCGTTAGCAAAATTCTAAGATCCCTTCCAAAGAGTTAGGACCCTAAAGTCACTGCTATTCAAGAGGCTAAAGATTTAAACAACTTCCCTCTTGAAGAATTAATCGGGTCATTAATAACCTACGAAATGACTTGCAAAGCTCATGAAGAGCATGAGGGCACCCTTCCAAAGAACAGGAAGGATATGATACTTAGAACTCAAGAAGACCACTTGAGAGAAAACTCAAGTGATGAGGACTTTGACGATGACTTGACACTTCTAACAAGGAAATTTAAAAAATTTATTAAAATAAATAAATTTAAAAATGATACTAAAAATAAATTTGAACCCAAAAAGGACCAAGTTATTTGCATACAAATGCAAGAAGCCAGGACATTATAAAAGTGATTGTCCCCAAGCTAAGAAGAGAACACCAAAGAAGAAGGTGCTTAAAGTAACGTGGGATAACTCAAGTGCATCCGAAGAAGAGGAGTCCAACACCGAGCAAGTTGCTCATTATGCACTTATGGCCATCGGAGAGGAGGTATCAAATTTAATTGATGTAGATTTATCTTTTGATGAATTATTAAATGCTTTCCATGATTTATTTGATAAATACAAAATAATTAGTAAAAAATATAAATTGTTAAAAAAGGAGCATGATATTCTTGTTAGTAATTTCGAAAATTAAAAATTGAACATAATGATAGTTTAGCTCCATGTACGAAATGTCATAATTTAGAAATTCTCCAAAATAAGAACTTGCTACTCAAGGACACATTGAAGAAATTTGACAAAAAGTCTTTGAATATGATCCTTACAAATAAGGGTCACATTCCTAAAAGAAGTGGAATCCGATTTGTGAGAAGTCCTCACCAAAATCCAACCACCTTTATTAAAGGCCCTATCTTGCATGTTTCAGACCAAAACAAGCTTTTATTGCAAACATGGACATAGAACTTATAATTGTCCATTCAAGAAGATTAGTCCTAACAAATTGATTTGGGTTCCAAAAGGAACCATAAAGAACTCCATGCAACATGACAAACAATTTAGATCAATTTTTGAGGCACTCAAGATTAAATGGGTACCTAAAAATCATTCTTTTTAGAAATGTATACCATCACAAGCTAGGAGCAAGATATGATATCTTGCTTTTTGGGTGCTCAAGGTTTTTTACTAGAGATCCAAAATGACTCATAACACTCTCTAGCTAAAATGACAAAAAGAGGATAAATAGAATCAATTACAAAATGACACTAATATACCATACGTTAATGATGCAATCTTGCATGATAAACACTTAAGTTAATCTCTCAAATTTTGAAATCTATAAACTCTTATGTATGAAATCCCCTTCACACATCCTTCGGATTTTCGGAATTCATCGGATACATTCCTTCCTCATTTTTTTCTGAATCCAACTATATCTCACAAGATCATGAACTTACGTCTTGCAAGCTAAGTTTGCATATAAATTTTGTATAATGTAAGTCATGAACATATTGAAGACATATAAGCTATATATGACATTTGAGTAGAGTATGCATTTCACAAGATTGATCATGAACGCACAAATTTTCTCATCTTGTGATGTGAATTTTTACATGATTATGTAATTAGAGTTATGTGCTTCACAAACAAAAACTCCCTTCAAATTAAAAACACTCACATCAGCCCATACACCCCTGAAAGCAGTGCTCACTACCTGTAGGCAATGGCACCGCCCAGTTGGCAGTAGAACCGTCGGCTATCATGGGTGGCAGGCGGTTGCACCACCCAAGCAACGGTGCCACCGCCCGCAACCTACCCCTTTTTAAACCTGAGATACAACCTGTGGTAGAACCGATCCCAACTCATTCTCTTCTCCTCCTTGCAGCTCTAAACTCTCCTCCAACTCTATTCCTCCCCATTAGATGTCCAAAACTGCATATTCCCTGCAAGATCAAGAATCAATCCTTCATCCTCTTGAAGATCTCGACTAAGGTATTCTCTAAGATGTCGTTTGATTTTTGTTTTGTATCATCTGCCCTTGCTCATTATTTATCTTCCTAAATACCAGTATTTATGGGTTCTAGAAGAACCTCTAGGGACAAAGAGAAGAGGAGATTAGAAGAAAACTTTGATTCCACACTTTTTGATTCAAATCTACATGCCCAAAAATTTGCTTCCATAGAATTTAGAAATGTTCATAAGGGAAAGTACGTTGACTTAGATGAACTAAGTGATTTAGAGTCAATTCAATGGTTTGCAAATCTAGATCTTCTCCCAATCCTACAAATAAGCAAACCATCTATCCTAGACTTGTTAGGTTGTTTTATAACAATCTACATATAGATGAAGAAGAAATGACATCTACCTATCTTCTAGGACATCATATATCTATCATGGATAGATCCCTTTGCAATATAATAGGTATCCCTGTAAAAGATAGAGGTTATTATTTTAGAGGATAATGGGATGATGAAATAGTTGGGACCACGTATGTTGATGCCTTAGGAACAATTTTCGGTAATCCCAACTTAATGGTACTTCCTAAACACTGTGAATATCTATTACCATTAAACACCAAAATACTTTATCACATTCTAATTAGTATCATTCTCCCTAAACAATACCATCATGATGAAGTAAGTTAAATGGAACTAGGAACCATGTATTGGATCATGAAAGGATTTAACAACTATTTTGGTTACCTTATCCAACAAAATATGATAGAAATATCTAAAAAGGACATGATACTTCCATATGGTGATATAATCACTAGAATACTTAATGCCTACGATATTGTAATACCACCCGACGAAGAAGTTATAAAGCTAGATAGATTTAGCATCATAAATAAAAATCTACTTCGTCGAATGAGACATATATTTAGAAATGGTATGTGGGTTAGAATGCCTAGAAGAACCGATCCCCCTCAATCTGAACCAGAACCAGAAACACTAATCTCTAGGGGTAATCAATCTACTCCTACTAGTCTCTTTGAGGAATCACATCTAATTGAGCAAGCTCCTTCATCATCTATCGAAGACATAGGGATTCGGATGGATCGCTTTGAACGAAGACAAGATCAGCTCGAACATCGCCAAGATCAAATCCTATTTGAGCTACAACAGATTCATCGACAATTTGACTCTTTGTTTAGGCATTTTAATTTTTCACCACCTGAATGAGCATATGTATGTACTTAGAAAATGTGGACACAATTGCTTCTTATCTTGTTGTAAAACTATGTTGTTACTCACCTTGATCACAATGCCACTCGGTTTGATATGTTTAACCATTGGTATCTATGACTTGATATATTATTTGGTGAGCATTTACAAAGTAAAGGACATTAATGTTGATTGAACCTCGTTTTCGGATTTTCCTTAATCACTTAAATTCTATGCTGAAATTTTTATATGAAGTTGATATGATTGAATAATGTGTTTACTTTAAAAATAAAAATTTTGTGCCTTGGTGCTAAAAGTTTCCATGATGAGCATGTTATACTCTCATTGTGATTTCATACATCGGATTCTTAATCTTTGAGTACTACAAACACTAATAATTTTGCTTCATAATTATGATTGAAGAGCCATAACAAAACATTGTCCAAATGCATGAATTTTTTGAAACTGTTTTTTCGGACTTTCTTGATTCTATGATTCAATTACTTAATGCTGAAAATCTTATGATACGAATTTTACATGACTATATGCTTCAATAACATGTTTGAAATTATGTGTCTTGATTTCCATGATGATAAGCATGTTTTACCTCTATGATTGTGTTTGAAAAGCTATGGCAAAACTTTGTCCGAATGCATGAATTTCATTTTCGGACTTTCTTGATCCTAACAATACTGTCCAAATATATGATTTTGTATTTCTCTTCCGGACTTAATGGAGCTTTCATGAGTCTAAATGATTTTATATCAATGTATCAAGTTTATTTCATATCAATGCTCTATGATTTTTGACATATGAAAATGCATCTCTTATGGATTTATCTTTGAATTTTTAATCGAGAAATGGATTCCTTCTCGATGAAGGAAGATTTTTTTTTAAATGAACACTTGCAAGAATTTAATTTCACATATATCTTGATTCTTGTAAAAATGAAGCATGATTTAATATCTTATCATTTTTAACTTCATTCAAAGTTAGTTCACAATGGCTTTCCTCCTTCATGCAAAACGTTAATGACAAATAAGGAAGAAGTAATTAAAGCTATCTCCTTAATAGACTTTTGAATGATACCATGTCATGTTTGCTTGAAAAATTTGTATGAATGGTATCTTATCACTTATTGTTGAAAAATGACATGAATCTTCACCACACTTATTACTATGCTTGAAATACGCTTGAATCGTTCTCCTTTTTGTTGATGACAAAGGGGGGAGAAATATGTGATAAATTGATGATAGAATGAATTGCTATGAATGCCATATTTGCATTATGATTAGATATCAAGAGCTTACATTGTAATTTTACAATGTTGATATATTACCATGTGGTGAATTGCTATGATTGCTATCCTTCATATTTGAAATATAAGACTTGAAAATGGATGTCAAGCCTTGATATCATTTTCAGAGAGATACATCATGATAAGAATCATGATGGGAGTATTGATAAGTTTAAATAAACTTATCAATATGTCTCTTGAATTCAAGAATGACTTGTCTCAAGTATGGCATATAGATAGAGGGAGTTAAGGTTAACTCTGTCATCAATTGATTGTCATCATCAAAAAGGAAGAGATTGTTGAATCTCGAATTTTGATGATGAAGTCAATTGTCATTTGGTTATCTAATCCATATGATGAGATAAGTGTGCAGAATTAACTACGATGGCAGTAAGACATGCAGCAGGTGTTGAGCCGAAGTCAAGATCAAGATCACGTTGGGAGTTCGAGAGTTCGTCGGAAATCCAAACGGTCGTCGGAGGTTCTGCGGGAACAATCCGAGAAGTCCAAGAGCTTGCCAAAGAAGCTCGTCAGAACTCGCCAAGAGGATCGTCGTAAGTCCTGAAGTTTGTAGGGAGTCCACCGGAGCATCGCCGAGGGTATGTCGGATGTTCGTCGGAAGTTCGCTGGAAGAAGCGATTGACGCACCGGAACACGATATGTAGTATTGATGTCTTAATTATCGTAGTTAGCATGTAGATTAAGTTAGGATTGGGAGGTGATCCCATTAATTTAATCTAGGGCAAATTGGGCCCTTGGCAGACCCAAATTGGGCCGAATGGATCAGCCCATTCGGACCTAGAATTCTTGGCCAGCGGTGGCACCGCCCAGGAGACTTGGTCTCCTAGGAATTATGGGCGGTAGTACTGCCCTTGTCAAGCAGTGGTACCGCCGGTAGTTATTACTGCCAGCAGTGGTATCGCCCCTATTAGGCGGTGGTACCGCCTGAGCTCGATCTCCGAGCGATGTCAAGCGATAGTACCACCCAGACTAAGCGGTAGTACTGCTTAGTGCCAGATGTCAGGCAGTAGTACCACCCAGCTCTGGCAGTGGTACCGCTAGGACCCCGAAAATTCGGGAGATGACACTTTTAAGCTCCAAATTCAAACTGATTGAGGCATATATAAACGCTACCCTTTCTGCATGAAAAGGTAACCAAAGTTTGCTTTTATTTTGAGTATTTAAGAGCTTAAAAGTATTGTAAAAGGCTAGAAGTTCTTCTCCCTCTTTCTTTCTAAGTGTTGATCATTCAAGAGATGAGTGAAAATCTGTAAGGGTTGTCTCCTAAGCCCGTCAAAAGGAGAAAAACTATAAAACGGTGGTTGGCCTTCGCCTATTGAAGGAAGGTCTTTAGTGGACGTCGGTGACCTCGTCGGAGGAGGAAGCCAAAAGTAGATGTAAGTTAAGATTGACCGAACCACTCTAAATCTCAGTTTGCATTTACATTCTACTCTTTATCTTAACTGCAAATTGCCTCTGTTACTTTACATCGTCTATAATTCCATTTGCTCTCAAGTTAAAGTTCTTTCCGAAACAGTTTTCATACGAAAGTTTTCCGCTGTACTAATTCACCCGCACCCCCCCCCCCCCTCTTAGTACTCTTGATCCTAATAGGTGCTAATGCCATTCCTTAACTCCCTATGTGTGATGGGAGGTGATGACCCCTTTGTGGTTCCCGTCTCTCGAAGAGGAACCAGAGAACCCTAACATATATCGGCATTACAACTGAAGAAAGGAGTACAAAAAGGCGAACTAACATTTGTGGCTACTATGAAGTTAGAGCCACTCGATGAGAAGGTCACTCATGAACCTATTGTGGTGGCGAACGTCCTGAAGGAGTTTACGGATGTTATGCCACCTGAGTTGCTGAAGACTTTATCGCCACGCAGAGGCGTGGATCATCTCATCGAGCTAGAGCCAGGAGTGAAACCTCCAATGAGACCACCCTACTGCATGCCCCCTCCCGAGTTGGCTGAGCTTAGAAAGCAGTTAGGTGAACTGCTAAGCGATGGTCTTATCCGTAGCTCTAAAGCACCATTCAGAACTCTCGTTCTCTTCCAGAAGAAACAAGATGGGAGCCTCCGACTATGAGTCGATTACCGAGCCCTCAACAAAATGACGATGAAGAACAAGTATCCCATCCCGCTCATCATGGAGTTATTCGACCAGTTGGGCAAAGCCAAGTATTTCTTAAAACTCGACCTTCGGTCGGGGTATTAACAGGTGCGCATTGCTGAAGGCGACGAAGCAAAGACTACCTATGTGACTAGATATGGAGCGTTTGAGTTCGTGGTGATACATTTCGGCTTAACCAACTCTCCAGCCATGTTCTACACCCTCATGAATTAGCTATTGAAGGAGTATTTGAATAAGTTCATAGTTGTTTACTTGGACAATATCGTCGTCTACAGTCAAACGCTCAAGGAACATATCATGCACCTTCGGACAATTTTCAAGGTTCTCAGGGAGAACACTTTGTTCATGAAAAGGGAGAAATGCTACTTTACCCAAACAAAAATCTTATTCTTAGGGCATCGAATCAGTGATGGCTCTATTCGGATAGACAAATCGAAGGTGTAAGCGGTTACGGAATGGCAAACTCCAAAGAAGGTGCTAGAGTTGAGATCCTTTCTTGGCTTCGTCAACTATTATCGACGCTTCATAGCAGGGTATTCGAAGTGTGCAACTCCACTGACAGAGTTGCTGAAGAAGGAGCAGCCTTAGAGGTGGTCTGATAAATGTGAGATTGCATTCCAAGATCTAAAGGCTATTATATTGGAAGAACCGGTGCTTAAATTACCGGACTATGGGGAGCCCTTCGAGTCCATACAGATGCTTCAGACTTCGCTATTAGGAGAATACTCATGCAGGAGGGTCATTTGATAGCATAGGAGAGCCGCAAACTCAACAAGACCGAGCGGCGGTATCCGGTGCACGAGAAGGAGATGACAGCGGTGATCCACTATCTATGAGTTTGGCAACACTACCTTCTTGGATCACGATTTATACTAAGGACAAACAACATCGCTTTAAGCTATTTCCAAACTTAGAAGAAACTCTCTCCAAAGCAAGCATGATGGCAAGACTTCTTGGCTGAGTTTGATATGGTAATGAAGTATAAGCCCGGAAAGGTAAATGTCGTGGCCGATGCATTTAGTCGAAAAGTAGAGCATGTGAATACTGTATAATTGGAGGGCAAAGGCCAACCAAGTCAGTTGCACTCCAACTTCCTTTCTAGGATCAGGGATCGTTTGTATAGTGATCCCCAGGCAATAATCCTGATGTAGCTCATTGAAGAAGGCAAGACACTATAGTTTTGGGTCCAGGAGGGACTCGTTTACACCAAAGGAAATAGGGTTTATGTTCCTCGAGTGGACAATCTGAGGCGTGAACTCTTAAGAGAGTGTCACGATTCCCTTTAGGCGAGACATTCAAGCATTCATAGAACCTTGTCTCTCGTAGAGAGGGCCTTCTACTGGCCGAAGATGGGGACTGATATGGAGGAATATGTTCGAACGTGCCTCACTTGCCAATAAGACAAGGTGGAGCAGCAAAAGTCGGTGGGACTTTTGCCGCCGTTTCCCATACCAGAAAGGCCATGGGAGAACATTTCCTTGGACTTTATATCAAGTTTGCCGATAATAGGGAGACTCATATCGATACTCGTGGTGGTCGATCGATTTTTAAAGTATGCAACTTTCATTGCTGCTCCCCTACACTGTTCAGCAGAGGAGGCGGCCAAGCTAATGATAAAGCATGTGGTGAAGTATTGGGGAGTCCTACATAATATCATTAGTGATCGAGACGCTAAGTTCCTAGGATGATTCTGGACCGAGCTATTCAAATTGTTGGGGTCAAAGTTATACTTCTCCACAAGCCTCTACCCCCAAACGGATGGCCAGACTGAAAGAATAAACTCACTCCTAGAGCAATATCTTCGATACTACATGAGTGCCAACCAACAAGATTGGGTGAAGTTGTTGGACATTGCCTAATTCTCCTATAACTTGCAGTGGAGCTCTGCGTCCAACAAGAGCCCCTTCGAGCTAATTACAGGGCAATAACCGTCAACTCACACTATGGTAATTGAGTATACTAGGAGTAGTCTGTCAGCCTACCACTTCCCAAAGAAGTGGCACTGAAATGCAGATATTGCGCAGGCTTACTTGGAGAAGGCGACAAAAAGAATGAAGAAGTGGGCAAACTTGGGAAGGTGACCGCAAGAGTTCAAGGTCGGCGATTTGGTGTTGGTCACGCTCCAACCAGCATCACTCCAATTCTTTAGGAACAAAGTACATAAAGGATTGGTGCGCAAGTATGAAGGGTCATTCCCAATTATCAATAGGGTGGGCAACGTCTTCTATAAGTTATAGCTACCGGCATGGTTCAAAATTCACAATGTTCTTCATGCCAGCAACTTGAAAGCTTACCACTCGGATCCGCAAGATGCTTCCCGAAGTGTTCCAACTCGGCTACCCCCCACCAGAGCCTCCTATAAGAAGTGAGCTGAAACCATTTTAGCAGACCACAAGATAAAGCTACCCATTAGAGCAAAGCAGACCAAGCACTTAGTGAAGTGGTGAAAGCTTCCCCGAACTGAAGCCAATTGGGAGCCCAAAGATGCCCTACAACATAAAGAAGTGATCATTAACAACTACCAACAAGCGTCGACGAGAGTGTCGACAGTTTAAGTGGGGGAGAATGTCACGAACAGTCATCGCACACCTGCAACAACTCCGTTTAATGAACTGTTCGTCGCTCTCGTCTACATATACGGCTGCTTGGCAGCATGTTATGGCTTGGTTTTATGTTCTTTTGCTTGTAAAAATGTAAGTTCGAACAAGTTGTAGGGCTACAGTGTGACCGCTCACTGAATCAAGCAAAACAACCCAAAACAGCTTCGTTTTCACCTGCCACGAGCTATTTTTTGCAGCTCGTTGTTGTACGCGAAACGTTAGCCATCTCAGCACCCTGGAACTACTCAGGTGGCACCATGGGGGATGGGGCTTCAGTATAGTGTCGGGTGTTGAACAATCTTTCGCAAGTTCGCACGTTACCTTGATAGAAACTTATTGTCGCGCCCGACACCCGGTGAGTAGCTATTTGTAGACTTGCAGCTATTTGTTCAACCTTCTAAAGTCCTTGTTTTCCTCCTCTCCCTCTTCTCTCTTGTGCATGTAAGGTGCTTATTGAATTGTTTGCAAAGCTTTCCCTTTTCGCGAGACGTCAGAACTTGTCCGTCGCTCATTCTTTGAACTAATCAACTTTCTCTTTTATAGGTCCTTCGGGACCTGCGGGAGATTGTAAGTGGGCTGATCTTTACGGGCGCATTTTGCAAGGGCGTGTTAGGATCGAGAGCACTAAGAGGGGGGGTGAATTAGTGCAGCGGAAAACTTTCTGCGACTAAAACCGAAAGCTGCATTCGAACGATAAAAACAATTTCTGTGTGAAAGTCGATTCTAAGCAAGATTAAAGTCAATCTATGCAGGTAGTTTGCAGCTATGATGAAAACCAGAATATAGGCGCAAATTGAAATCCGACGTTCGTACAAAGAAACTGATTTACGTCTAAATGTTGATTCGTAAATCACTGGATTAGGCAAGAAGTAGTTTAAGCAAGAGTATAAAGGTAGTTTGTAGTTGTGGTAAAGCTCAAAACGTAAACGCAATATGCAATATGATGATCGTATGAAAAAGCAGATTTACGTCTAAACACTGATTCGGAAAGTAAAAGGCTTGAAACCCAATCGTAAAAGCGCAGAAGGCAGTAAGCTTCAGAGGAGGTTTGCAGTAAAGATAATATGCTCAAAGTAAATGCAAACCGAGATTTAGAGTGGTTCGGTCAATCTTGACCTACTCCACTTTTGGCTTCCTCCACCGACGAGGTCACCGACGTCAACTAGAGGTATTCCTTCAATAGGCGAAGGCCAACCACCATTTTACAGTTTCACTCCTTTTGACGGGCTTAGGAGACAACCCTTACAGAAATTTTCTCTCCTCTCTTTACAACTCAGAACTTGGAAGAAAAGAGGGAGAAGAACTTATGGCCTTTACAACAATTTTGAGCTCTAAGAATCAAAGAAAAAGATCAAGATTTCGAGTGTAAGTCTGTATGCTTTCTGTGTTGAATGGGTGGGGTATTTATAGGCCCCAACCCAGTTCAAATTTGGAGCTCAAAACTGTCAATTCCCGGAATTCCGGGATCAGGCGGTTGCACCTCTTGACTGGAGCGGTTGCACCGCCTGGCAAAGCTCGAAGACTGAGCCTCTGGGCGGTGCCACCTCTGTCAGGGGCGGTTGCACCTCTCTGCCAGAGCTCGAAGACTGAGCTCGGGCGATTGCACCTCCTGACTGAGGCGGTTGCACCGCCTGGCAGAGCTCGAAGACTGAGCTCAGGCGGTGCCACCTCCTGTCAGGGGCGGTTGCACCTCCTGCCAGAGCTCGAAGACTGAGCTCAGGCGATGCAACCTCCTAACTGGGGCGGTTGCACCGCCCAGTCTCGCTTGGAGACTGCCTCCTGGGCGGTGCTACCTCCTACCCTGGCGGTGCTACCTCCTAGCACTATTTCAAGTCCGAATGGGTTGATCCATTCGGCCTAATTTGGGTCTTTCAGGGGCCCGATTGCCCCAAGATTAAGTTAATGGGATCACCTCCCATTTCTAACTTAATCATTGTGCTAACTACGATTATTTCCTAAGACATTTACTGCAACTTGCTCCGGTACGTCAATCGCTTCTTCCGGCGAACTTCCGTCGATCATCCGATGAACCCTCGGTGATGCTCCTGCGGACTTCCGGCAAACTCCTAGACTTACGACGATCCACTTGGCGAGTTCCGACGAGCTTCTTTGGGAAGCTCCTGGACTTCTCGGATTTGTTCCCGCAGAACCTCCGACGACTGTCCGAACTTCCGTAGAACTCTCGAACTCCCAACGTGATCATTGTCTTGACTCCGGCGCAACTCCTGCTGCATGTCTTTCTTCCATCATAGTTAATCCTGCACACTCAAAACAAAAACTTCGATCGAGACAATTAATCCTAAGCAATTAACCAAGTTGTCCGGCATGTCATTGGTCCCTCGACGCTTCGTCCGATTCTTCGGCGCATCATCCTTTTCTACAGCCTATTGCCCAATCGGCCAGTTGACTCCACAACTCCGATATCCTTGGCACAATACCCGCTCTTCTTGGCCCGATGCCCGAGTCCACGGCCCGAAGCCTTCTGTCGATACGTCGACCGATCCACTGGCCCGACATCCAATCTTCTGACATGTTCCTCCGGCACAACATGATTTTCCTGCTTTAATTGTCTCATCCTGATCGAAGCATCCTGCATCACTCAAAACGCAGATTAAATCATAAATATATATCAAGTAGTTTCATCATCAAAATACGAGATTCAACAATCTCCCCCTTTTTGATGATGACAACCACTTGATGACGGAGTTAAACTTAACTCCCGGAGTTTAAACAAACTCCCCCTATCAATATGCCATATTGATAGAACCTTGAATTCAAACTGAATTCAAGTCATTGCAATATTCATCATGAATACTTGCAACACGTCATCATGAACTTATGCATAAACTTATGCATAACATCATACTTCTCCCCCTTTGTCATCAACAAAAAGGAGAAGTACCACAATCAAGCGTTTGTGATATTGGTTTAACTTATTGCATGAAAAACATAATATCAAGTTTTATCATCATGCAGTTTTGATGCCAGAAAATTTAGCAAATGTTACATCATGCTTCGAACATTCAAGCTATCAAGTTTTAGATATGCAAGTTTTACAGCATACAACATAGCACTTTTAGAGCATGCAAGCTAGCAATGTTACAACATTTTAGAACTTGCAAGCTAGCAATTTAGAGATGTTCAAGAAGGCAACTCTTGCTTCTTGAAATATGCAAGTTGCAAGCTAGCAAATTTTTACGATATGCAAGTTTTGCTTCTTGAGATAGGCAAGATAGCACTTTTGCAATTTTTGTTTGGGAAGCTTGTGATGTTCAAGATAACAAGCTCTTTCTTCTCTTTTGAGAAATGTCATTTTTGCTTTCTTTGCAAAGTGCAAGCTAGCAAAATGCCAAACTAGCAAGAGATAATGTTTTACATGAGGCAAGCAAACAATTTGGCAAGTGTTACATTTGCATCTTCTCTTTAGATGTGCAAGAAAATGAACAAGTTTTTACATTTTCTTGACATTTCAAGCTAGCAATTATCGGTGATGTTCAAGATGGCAATTTCTTCTCTTTTGAGAAGTGTAATTTTTTTTTTTTTTACCTTTTTCTTGAATTGTTCTAGCAATCTATCTCCCCCTTTGTCATTGTCAAAAAGAAGGGAAAAACCCTTTACATCAATTTCTAAATCATGACAAAGGTAAGTAATCATTCTTATTTGTGCATCATTATAGTTTCAATGCACAAATTCATTAACATTACATTTCATTTTTTTTATGCACGATACCGAAAAATTAATCATCATCATGAGCATATCAAACATGATATTCAAGCATTCATGATATATCATTTTGGCAACATGATCATAGATATTCAAATGATGGTATCTAAATGTCAGAATTCATTACATCCTATTATGCATGATCATTAACTCCTCATTTGTATTTCATGCATTATTTCATTTCATCTCATAAGGAATATCAAGAAGAGTTATTGGATGATGAGATAAATATTTTATGAATACACGGAATTGTATAAAAATCATATCATAAGTGTTTCATGTATTCATATTATCACATGAAGCATATTATCATTTTTAAGATTCATAACATAAATAACGTTATTACTATTTCATCAAAATCAATTTCGAGATTCACACAATATCATGAAATCATTAATCTCGATAAGATGGGAAAAGCATTTTCTTTTTAAGTGATTCTTTTAACACATCATAAAAACTCATTCATAATTCAAGTGATTTACAAGATATCATAAATGAATTTATCACTTGTATTTCATCAAAATCGAGAACTCTAGAGATAGAAAATGATTGAAGCATTTAACATGATTGAAGCATGATTCATATTTAAAGTGTATCTTATGTCGTAAATACGAATCAAGCATTTGTCAAATCTGAAATCATCCTCAAAATTACATTCAATAAATTCAAATATGACAAGCATAGATTTATTGAAAAATCAATAAGATAGAGGATTACATTTCAAGTGTTTATCAATTGTAGCATTTCATCACATGGTAAGATATCAATGCGTAAAATTATGATACAAGTTCTTGATATCTTAACGCATGGTGCAACCATGGCATAATGCAAATTTGACAATCATAGCATCAATTCATATAAGCATTGCAAATATGGCAATCATATCAATTCATATATCTCTTGATGATGTAAGCATGGGATAATCATAGCATAGTGTTTATAGCATCAATTCATATATTTCTCTCCTTTTTTAAGTG
Source organism: Musa acuminata AAA Group (assembly GCF_036884655.1). NCBI lineage: Eukaryota > Viridiplantae > Streptophyta > Magnoliopsida > Zingiberales > Musaceae > Musa > Musa acuminata. The sequence continues at coordinate 23,643,880 of NC_088341.1, forward strand.
TTTCATCTTAAGTGATCGATTTCATGTTAGCATGCCTTTTCATTTATATCAAATGAAAACATGCATCAATTTTTAATGCCACTGTTATTATCATGAAAATCGATAATCCATAATTATCAAGAATCATCATACATAATTTCAAAAATATATACTCATAACTTCAAATTAAACATGATTTAATATACTCAAAATCGAGAAATAACAATAGACATCAACATGACACACATTATTACTTCTTAACCATGATTTCATATTTTCAATTAAAATCATTTTGTTTATTTATTATAAAATATGTAATATTATCATTTTCGAAATTACTAGCATGATCATAATATATATATATTTTTAAAAAATATTAATTCTAAACTAAAAAAGAAAATACATCATGAAAGCATCAAGTAATTTTAAAGTAAATTAGGAGGATTTCGATTACCTCATCATTGAAAGTGGTTAAGGCGTAGTTTGCCACTTCGCCTTTCTTTTTCTCCTCGTCTTCGGAGGAACTCGATTCATCCCAGTTTGTGTTCTTCTTCTTTGGCCTCTTCCTTCGTTCAAGTTTATTGTTTATTTTAGATTTTTGTTTAATAAACTTATTAAGATTTAGTGTTCGAAGTTCAAGTTCATCATTGTCCTCATCACTTGAGTCATCGCTCAAGTGGCATTCATTTGTCCGGAGTTCCAAATCCTTCCTGTTCTTTGGAAGGTGATTGTGTTCAACATGTTCATCATGTGCATTGTGCACCATTTCATATATCATCAATGAACCAATTAGTTCTTCAAGTGGTAAGTTGTTTAGGTTTTTAGCTTCTTGTATTGCAGTTACTTTTGAATCTCACTTCTTAGAAAGAGAACGCAAAATCTTGTTTACGAGTTCAAAATCCGAAAAACATTTTCCAAGAGCTCTTAAACTATTGACGATATCCGTGAAACGGGTGTACATGTCGCCTGTAGTCTCGCTTGGTTGCATTCGAAAAAGCTCAAAATCATGCAATAAAATGTTAACTTTCGAGTCTTTGACTCTACTAGTTCCCTCGTGCGTGATTTCAAGTGTTCGCCAAATGTCAAAAGTCATTTCGCACGAAGAAATCCGATTGAACTCATTTTTGTCCAAAGCGCAAAATAAGGCATTCATAGCCTTTGCGTTTAAAGAAAAATACTTCTTCTCCAAATCCGACCATTTGTTCATCGGTTTAGAGGGAAGTTGAAAACCGTTTTCAATGATATTCCATAAATCCAGATTCATAGAAATCAAGAAAACTCTCATTCGAGTTTTCCAATAAGTGTAGTCCAATCCGTTAAACAACGGTGGACGAACAACCGATAAGCCCTCTTGAAGAGCCATTTCTCTCGGGTGTAAATCCGAAATGAGAAATACCGGGCTCTGATACCAATTGTTAGGATCGAGAGCACTAAGAGGGGGGGGGGGGGGGGGGGGTGAATTAGTGTAGCGGAAAACTTTCTGCGATTAAAACCGAAAGCTGCGTTCGAACGATAAAAATAATTTCTGTGTGAAAGTCGATTCTAAGCAAGATTAAAGTCAATCTATGCAGGGAGTTTGCAGCTATGATGAAAACCAGAATATAGACGCAAACTGAAATCCGACGTTCGTACGAAGAAACTGATTTACGTCTAAATGTTGATTCGTAAATCACTTGATTAGGCAAGACGCAGTTTAAGCAAGAGTATAAAGGCAGTTTGCAGTTGTGGTAAAGCTCAAAATGTAAATGCAATCTGCAATATGATGATCGTACGAAAAAGCAGATTTACGTCTAAACGCTGATTCGAAAAGTAAAAGGCTTGAAACCCAATCGTAAAAGCGTAGAAGGCAGTAAGCTTCAGAGGAGGTTTGCAGTAAAGATAATATGCTTAAAGTAAATGCAAACCGAGATTTAGAGTGGTTCGGTCAATCTTGACCTACTCCACTTTTGGCTTCCTCCACCGACGAGGTCACCGACGTCAACTAGAGGCCTTCCTTCAATAGGCGAAGGCTAACCACCCTTTTACAGTTTCACTCCTTTTGACGGGCTTAGGAGACAACCCTTACAGAAATTTTCTCTCCTCTCTTTACAACTCAGAACTTGGAAGAAAAGAGGGAGAAGAACTTTTGGCCTTTACAACAATTTTGAGCTCTAAGAATCACAGAAAAAGATCAAGATTTCGAGTTTAAGTCTGTGTGCTTTCTGTGCTGAATGGGTGGGGTATTTATAGGCCCCAACCCAGTTCAAATTTGGAGCTCAAAACTGTCAATTCCCGGAATTCCGGGATCAGGCGGTTGCACCTCCTGACTGGAGCGGTTACACCGCCTGGCAAAGCTCGAAGACTGAGCCTCTGGGCGGTGCCACCTCTGTCAGGGGTGGTTGCACCTCTCTACCAGAGCTCGAAGACTGAGCTCGGGCGATTGCACCTCCTGACTGAGGCGGTTGCACCGCCTGGCAGAGCTCGAAGACTGAGCTCAGGCGGTGCCACCTCTTGTCAGGGGCGGTTGCACCTCCTGCCAGAGCTCGAAGACTGAGCTCAGGCGGTGCAACCTCCTGACTGGGGCGGTTGCACCGCCCAGTCTCGCTTGGAGACTGCCTCCTGGGCGGTGCTACCTCCTACCCTGGCAGTGCTACCTCCTAGCACTATTTCAGGTCCGAATGGGTTGATCCATTCGGCCTAATTTGGGTCTTTCAGGGGCCCGATTGCCCCAAGATTAAGTTAATGGGATCACCTCCCATTTCTAACTTAATCATTGTGCTAACTACGATTATTTCCTAAGACATTTACTGCAACTTGCTCCGGTACGTCAATCGCTTCTTCCGGCGAACTTCCGTCGATCATCCGATGAACCCTCGGTGATGCTCCTGCGGACTTCCGGCAAACTCCTAGACTTACGACGATCCACTTGGAGAGTTCCGACGAGCTTCTTTGGCAAGCTCCTGGACTTCTCGGATTTGTTCCCGCAGAACCTCCGACGATCGTCCGAACTTCCGTAGAACTCTTGAACTCCCAACGTGATCATTGTCTTGACTCCGGCGCAACTCCTGCTGCATGTCTTTCTTCCATCATAGTTAATCCTGCACACTCAAAACAAAAACTTCGATCGAGACAATTAATCCTAAGCAATTAACCAAGTTGTCCGGCATGTCATTGGTCCCTCGACGCTTCGTCCGATTCTTCGGCGCATCGTCCTTTCCTACAGCCTATTGCCCAATCGGCCAGTTGACTCCGCAACTCCGATATCCTTGGCACAATACCCGCTCTTCTTGGCCCGATGCCCGAGTCCACGGCCCGAAGCCTTCTGTCGATACGTCGACCGATCCACCGGCCCGACATCCAATCTTTTGACATGTTCCTCCGGCACAACATGATTTTCCTGCTTTAATTGTCTCATCCTGATCGAAGCATCCTGCATCACTCAAAACGCAGATTAAATCATAAACATATATCAAGTAGTTTCATCATCAAAATACGAGATTCAACAGGGCGAAGCATGACTTAGGCAACATAGACTAAGTTCACGTCTTTGCCGCAAGGGTGCCTCATGACTTAGGCAATGCAAGCTAAGTTTGTATCTTTGCTGCAAAGGTAACTCACGACTTAGGCAATTCCAGCTAAGTTCGTGACACACGGGTGAAAATATTGTTGTAGATCAAGAGATAATTATAGATTTCTTCCTCCTCCCTCTTGATTATTATGAGACCGTGCTTGGCATCGAATGGCTGACGACATTAGGTGATGTTTCTTGAAATTTTATGAAACTAATTATGAAATTTTACAATAAGGGGAAACATGTGATATTGCACGGGAAACGTAGGAGTGACGTAATGACGATTTGCACACAATGAATGCAAAAAGTTTTGCACAAAGTATACAATAACTTTTTGGTACAACTTGAGCAATAATCTAAGGGAAAGCCAACATAATTTGAAGATCCAAACCTACTTCCTTTACTTGTTGAATTTTCAGATATATTTGATGAACCGTGCAACCTACCTCCTACCCGCCAGCATGATCATTGTATACCGATTCTTCCCGGTAAACCTCTAGCAAATACTCAATCATATCGATATCCACATCTCCAGAAGGATGAAATAGAAAGGATTGTAAAAGAGATGCTCGAAATATGAGTTATTTGGCCAAGTTGCAGCCCCTACTCTTCATGGGTGCTCCTCGTATGAGAGAAGGACAGAACATGACAAATATACGTTGATTACTGAACTCTCAATGGCATAACCATCAAGGACAAATACCCTATTCCAGTAGTAGATGAATTGCTTGATGAATTAAAGGGAGCATAATGCTAGTCATAGGTGCCCAGCAAGCCAATCACGTGAGTGATGGCACGTGTGACTTGATACAGAATCTTTTTGCTTATTATATTTTGGCATATATCACTTTATAACTATTGCATATATGCATATATATCTATAGTGATGTTCTTGGATTTGTGCAATGGGAATCGGATCGTGATGAGATCACGATAATGAGATCGATTCACCTTTAAACACATATCCTAAATAATTCCGGTCATAGGTTACTCGAGAGGGGCATCGTGATAACCGGACATACTGGTGTGCTGTATACCCGTCCATATGATGGATGCAGCTAGTTTTATAGCTGCTCGTGTAGGGACACTAAGGATACAGTACAGGTGCTCATTGGAGAATGAGTTCACTGATTGATCCGCTTACGGAATGTTGGATGGTTGATGATGCCTTATTGTCAAACAATGATTCCGTAGTCCTAGTGGTATATCTGGTCCTTAGACTTGAGACACCAAGGATGTCCTGTATGAGTGCTCCACTCTTTAATACCAGACTTATAGGTTTGACTGTCCCAGATCTAGTATAGCTAGTCATTGGGAGTGGTAGTCGACCTTACGAGGGCTATTGAGTGTCGATAGAGGATCATCCACTCTCGGCGTCATGAGAGGAATATCCCATGTGTTCTTGCTCAGAAAAATCCCTGGCCAGGGTCATTTGAGTTGAGAGAGAAAGAGTTCTCTGAGAGAATCCATTAGAGCGAGACTCGAGTAGAAATCGTATGGGTCTAACAACACCATGCTTGATATACGGTCTCAGGGATATTAGATAGATGAGGGACTATAGGTACACGGTAACTGAGGACAGACAGGTCCAATGGATTGGATTCCCTTGTATCGTCTGGGGACTACGGCGTAGTGGCCTAGTACGTCCGTAGTCGATGAGTCAAGTGAATTATTACAGAGATAATAATTCACTGAGTTAGAAGGAGTTCTAACAGGTATGACTCACGGCCAGCTCGATATAGGGCCTAGAGGGTCACACACATATGGTAGGCATTACGATGAGTAGAGGTTCGGATATGAGATCTCTGACGGAGCCCTTGTCTTATTGGATGCAGATCCAATACCCACTAGGGGAGGACCCATTAGGGTTTGACAGGGGACCTCTATAAATAAGAGGGATTCAGAGCCTCATAGGCTAGAGCCTTTGCTTGCCTCTCCTATTCTCCTCCCCCTCTCCACCTCAGAGTAGGCTTGGAGTTTTGAGGAGCGTCGTCGCAGCCCTACTGTGTGGATCACCGCTAGAGAGGAGGACGCTTGACCTCCTTCACCCTCTCCTAAAGATCTGCAAGGAAACAGGGATATATGATCTCCCTAGGTAACACAATCTACTCTATATGTAGTTTTAAGTTTGGTGGATTTTGCGCACCAATCTTCGCACGACGACGAACATCTCTTTGGGAATCAGGGATTTTATTTTCTTATTCTTCCGCTGTGCATGTGATGTCGCCCCCCCCAACACATGAGACATCCGGGTATCATTAAATATGAGTGTGCGAATAAGACATACCGAAAATCGCATTTCGAACACACAACGCCCACTACAAATTTTTGGTAATGCCCTTTAGTCTCACCAATGCTCCCTCCACCTTCTAAAGCCTTATGAATGATATTTTCTGGAATTATCTTCGTAAGTTTGTGCTGGTTTTCTTCGACGATATCCTTATTTATAACCCTTCTCTTGAAGGTCATTTTCAGCACTTACGACTTGTTTTAACGATTTTGTGAGAACATGTTTTTTTTGTCAAAAAATCAAAGTGCAGCTTTCTTCAACAGAAGGTAGAATATCTTGGGCATATCATATCAGAGGAAGGTGTGGCAGTGGATCCCTCTAAAATTGAAGCAATGCAGAACTGACCGACCCCAAGGAACATAAAATCGCTACGTGGCTTTCTCGGTTTAACAAGCTACTACCGCAAGTTCATTAAAAACTATGGAAAGATCAGTGCACCCTTTACTTCCTTGCTGAAAAAAGATGCTTTCCAATGGTCGGATAAAGCTATCACTGCCTTAAACGAACTTAAAAACGCAATGATGACAGTGCATGTACTAGCGCTACCCAACTTCGGCAAGACTTTTGTTATTGAAGCCGATGCCCCTGGAGTTAGAATTGGTGTTGTACTAATGCAAGATGGCCGTCCCCTCGCTTATACCAGTAAGAAATTATCTCCTTCCCATCTCAAGATGACTATTTACGATAAGGAGATGCTCGCGATTGTGTATGCGGTGACCAAATGGAGACCGTACTTGATCGAGCGACGCTTTCAAATTAAGACCGACCATAAAAGCATAAAATATTTCTTGGAATAGAATATATCTTCCCCCGAGCAGCAAAAATGAGTAACAAAGCTTCTTAGATATGATTATGAAATAACTTACAAACAGGGAAAAGAGAATGTTATTGCATATGCGCTTTTGCGGCTACCCGAGCAAGCTAAATTTTTTGTCGTTCCACTTTCGACCAACGACTTCCTCGACGATATTAAAAGGGAATGGCAAGAAGATTCAGAGACCAGTAAGTTCATAAAAAAATTGGAGGAAGCACCAAACTCTATGGCTCATTACAATTGAGACTCAAAAGAATTGTGTTATAAGGGACGCATTGTGCTTGTGCCAAATTCTACTTGCATAAAGACTATCCTTCAAGAGATGTATTCCACACCTGCGACCGGGCACTCCGGGTTCCTTAGAACCTATAAGAGAATTAAGCAAAAATTTTATTGGGTATGGATGAAAAATATTATTGCTAAATTTATGGCATAATATGACGTATGTCAACGACATAAAGGCGAGATAATGGCAAGCCCCGGAAAGCTACAACTTTTGCCCATCCCAGACTCAATATGGACTGATATATCAATGGACTTCGAAAGGCTTCCCTCATCACAGGGAAAAAGTATAATTCTTGTTGTGGTTGATCGCCTTACAAACTATGCTCACTTTTGCATTATTCGTAATCTCTATACTACTTCTAGTATTGCTCAAATATTTATGAAGAATATTGTAAAATTACATGAGATGCCGAGATCTATTGTAAGTGATTATGATAGGGTCTTCACAAGCAGATTTTGGACAGAGTTATTCAAAATGCAGGGCACTAAATTAAAAATGAGTACGACATATCACCCATAAACTGACAGTCAGACTGAAGTGGTAAACAGATGCTCGGAGACATACCTCAGATGCTTCACTAGTGACCGATCAAAAGAGTGGATAAAGTGGCTTCCATAAGTCGAGTGGTGGTATAATATAACTTATCATTCATCCACAAAATGTACCCCCTATGAGGCTATGTATGGCCGACCTCCCCTTATGATCCCAAAATATGTGTTGGGCACCTCTAAAGTAGAACAAGTAGACAAGGAACTATAGGACATAGATAAAATGCTGAAGTTACTAAAAGATAATCTCACTGCAGCCCAAGCAAGGATGAAACAACAATAGGATCAATAAAAAGGCAAAAGAGAATTTTCAATAAGCGATTGGGTCTTCCTACGGCTCCAACTATACAAGCAAACATCAATCCAGACTAGAGCATCTATGAAGCTTTCACCTTGGTTTTATGGACCCTACCAAATTTTGGAGCGCATCAGAGTGGTAGCATACAAATTGGACTTACCCGCTAGCTCCCCGAATCCATCTAGTCTTCTATGTGTCATGTGTAAAGCTCAAGCTGGGACAAAACGAGATAGCCCAAAGTCATCTACCAAATATGACTACCTAAGGAGAACTCTAGACCCAACCGAGTGCCATTATTGATCGACGGATCATAATTCGACGATGACGATCCACTACTGAAGTGATAATACAATGGGCGAACCTACCATCAGAAGATGCCACTTGAGAGAACTATGACGACTTGAAGATCAAATTTTCAGAATTCATGGATCGTCAGCCTCGAGGATAAGACTGATTTGAAGAGGGAGAGTCTGTTAGGACTATAGCTAAGATAGTCCTAATTGAATTTTATTGAAAGAGACATTCATGTAAAACCTGCCTAGCCGACCCCTATTAAAGAGGTGAAGAGGCTGGCTAAGGTTATGGTTAGTTGGGAGGTAGCTTCTTAGAGTATGAGTTTTATTAGGAGTTGGTTATAAGTAGGAGTCTTGAGTAGGAGTCCTATTAGGAGTTAGGGTTTAGAAGCCTTAAAAATAGTCATGTATTCATCCTCTTTTGACAAGCAATAGATGAATCTTCTTAGCAGTCTTTGAACAGTAACTTGGAGGAAGAAACCCCTATAGAGCTCCAAGGATGTCGATCCCCTAAAGAGATCAACCCCAAGCTTAGAATTCATTAGGATTCTAACATAAAACAGAAACGGTAGTGGGAAAAAGGTTAAGAATAATATCATAATTTAGAAAAATAAAATACTTTATGCAAAAACGAAGCAAAAATGAGAGAAAAAAAAAGAGGGTAGAAACTTAGATATTTTAAAAAGAAATTTTTTAAATTAGAATAAACCAAGAGAAAAAAATAAAAACGAATCAACCTCGAAGGTGCTATGCTTGATGCAAAGGTTTTAGACGGATGGATTAATAGTGGTAAATATAATTGAAGTATTATATAATTTGTTTTACTTAATTTTTAGGTGATATTTTATAGGTTATTAGCATTTCAACTTAGTCTAACCAATCAAGTCAACAGTGATTCAATGATCTATGGTTTGACCAGTTTATCTCTTGATTCGACTCTAATAACTATTCATGCACTGTTTTATTTTTTAAAAATATTAATGATTATAATTTTTGAGTTGAATCCAATTGTTGCAATTGATTGAAAAATTTAGGACAAACACGACCAAATCGGCACGCATTGGTCCCAAAAACACATTATTGGTATCCAAATTAATTAGCTGGGCCAAATTTGGACACATTGGTCCCAACTCACATTATTGCCATCCAACTTTGGTGGAGCCAAATTTGCATCTCCCACCTTCTTTTTTTCCCCATATCTATTGGAAATAGCATATTTGCCTCCATGAATTATAATATAACACTTATCTCTCTAAATATCTATCCAATAAATTTTAATAGATCACTATTAAGCATGATCATCGGTACATAATTTGAGTTGAATTTCATATAAAAAAATAAAACATCTAAAATATCATTACAATTCTCATTTTTTTTCATATATAATATAGATTTTAAATGAATAAAGATTATAATATCGATATGATTATATTAATTTAAAATAGTTAACCAATAGCTATTGATTATAATAGTGTATGTATAGGTTTTTGAGCATCATAGAGAATATTAAATTTAGAGGGATAAATGTTGAAACCACTGACTTTTCAAATGACATTACATATGAAAGGGGCAACCTCATATGATTGTTTGCTATAAATTTATGAACACGTGTTTTATCTCTCTCTCTCTCTCTCTCTCTCTCTCTCTCTTTCTACGCATATTGAAATCATATTTTAAATATATTTTGTGACTGAAGAGGTGTCCTATCATCTTCTAGAAACCATGACATTGAATTTGATATTAATGTTTGGTAAATGATGGCATCAATGTGTCCAACATGAAGCAAGCATGAAACATTATATAAAACACACAAATGCAAGTTGTATAAGCAAAGCAAGTTACGATGGACTTCGAAGGTTTATAATATTCGGTATAAAATGCCTCATCTTTCTCAAGTTCTATCCAAAGAAAGGAAGATGGAGAGGACAATCCAGCCATGGTGTTGCTAACGTGCAGCTTTGGGTCAACCGAGAGAGAGACATGGATGCTGCTTTCGTTTCCATGAAGTAGCAAGAAACACGACAGATGAGAGTGCACAAGAACTACAATTCCTTCTCTCTCTCTCTCTCTCTCTCTCTCTCTCTCTTATTCTTTGTTTGATAAAGAATAATATTATTATAAATTTAGATATTTCATCTATTTGAAGAATGAAAAGATTTAGTAATAATCACACAGTCTTAAATTACCTATATAAATGTCTTAGTTAATTATGTAGAGAACCCGGTAAAAGTTTTTTAAATCATGATTCCTATTATCGATAATAAGCTATCGATACGATATATTGAGATAGTATCGATCTTTTATCAGTGTGATACATATTGCCCGTATCACTCAAGTCTTATTTCAATTAATATAGTATTAAATATATATTAATTAAAATAATATAAATTTTAATTAATAAAATATTAAATTTATTAATATAAGTGTGATCCAATTAATATAATATGCTTGGTACTCAAGTCTTATTTCAATTAATATAATATTAAATTTATTAAATAAGTGTGATCTAATTACTATTTGCACTTTGTGCAATTATTAGTGTATAATATTTTTTAATAGAAAATTGGTGATTTTATTGTTTTTATAAATCATGATAAGGAGAAAAAAGAAAAAGAAGAAAAAAAAAAAAGAAAGGAAAACAAACAAACAAACAAACATTGATAAGCTGTTTTGTTTCATATGGTGAAAGCTTTATGGTGAGCCCACACCCTATCATTTCCTATCTAGTTTTTGTCACTCATCTTTGCTTTGTCAAAGTTATCCAATGAGCAGCTAAACAACAAGTCCAAGCTGTAAGCAGTGCACACACCACCAATCACCCCAACCCCCACCTCCCTGTAAAGTTGCCTCCTTTTGCCCCCTACCTCTCTTTCTCTCTCTTCTTCCCTTCCCCCTTCCATCTCCATCCATCAAATGCAGCGTGTCCTTCTCTGAAACCGATCCACCTACCCGTTTGGCCGAGCCCATGCCCGTGTGAAGTGGAACGCATCAGTGGGGGGTGAGCATGTGATGGGGAAGCAGCAGCAGGAGGAGAGGAGGAGGAGGAGGAGGAGGAGGAAGAGGGGGGCGTTTTGGTCCTGGGAAAAGGAGGTTTAGCCCCCACAAGAAGAGGAGCAGCGGCAGAGCAGAGCACTTGCGTGCAGGGCTTCTCCACTGTTCCACCTCTCCCTCTCTCTGCCTGATGGGGATGGGATTGCGGAAAGGTGCGCGCTTTGTGCTCAGCGGCGGTGGATGCCATTTGTTGATTCTGGATCGTTATGTGTTTTCTTTTCCTTTTTCCTCGTAAAAATCGGGCCTTTTTTTGGCTTGGTAGAGATAATGGCTTCTGCAATCGGCAGGGCTCTCCTCAACCCCTGCCTTGTTCCCCATCATTATTCTCTCTCTCTCTCTCTCTCAGGAATCTCCTTTCTCAAGGATCCCTGGATCGAGAGTGCTTCCGCTTCGTCTTCCGATCCCATCCACCCTAACCACCACCACCACCGCCGTCTTCGTCAGTACCATTCTTCCCCTGCTTTTCCTCTTATGAAGTCAAACCCTGGAGGCCACCGGCTTGGTGTCTCTCCCGTTTGATTCCAGGAGGACTGAGGGGGGGAGGGGGGGGGGGGTTTGGAGCTCGGTGTGAGGTTTTATGGTTTCTTTAAGCTCTCATTTTTGTTCAGAACCGAAAAAAGATCGGATCTTGCAGGTGATTTGTTTCTCCTCTTCTCAGATCCCGAGGGTTCGAACCGTAACTCCTCCTTCAGACGCCGTCCGTCGCCGTCATCCTCATCGCCGAACACGCAGTCCTCATTCCTCCACAGTGCCAATCATCACGGCCGTTCTTTTCCATCAACCGCCGTCGTGGCCGTACGTCAGGGCGGGCAGATCTCCGTTTCTTGGTGAGTTCATCGTCTTCCCTCTCACTCCATGTATCTATCTATCTCATCCCCAAATAGATGTCCATCGATCTTCCCCTTCTGCTAGGTCGCCAGCCTTCCTCTCAATCTATCTCGCTTCCTCCTCCTGGGATCCAAATAATACATCGATTTTGATGAACTCCAGGTTTCTTGTTCGAAATGATCATTGAATCACCAATCATCTTGCCCAGCTACAAACCATCAGTAATCTCACATGGTCCGAGACTTGCAACAATTAGCTCTTCCAAGAGGTCTCCTCATTCTAAGGAGATGACTTAGGACTAATAGAACGCTGCATATAGGTACGGACTGGTCCTTCGGTCATTCTGATGTAAATAATAAATCAAGAATAAGCAGAATGAGTGAGAGTTTAGGCACTAATAATCCGCAAGATTTGGAAGAACTGGAAAATCATATGAATGACAAGAACGGAGAAAAGAGGCATGTCATGTCCCTTCCTGCATATGGGATTCTTGGTTGTTTTATTTACATTCTTGACAATCAGCGTGTGTATATAAATTTCTTATTCGAGCAGTTGGGTGACTTCATCTGTGGTCAACTACAACCTCATAGGTGTGATTTATCCCAGAAAAAGAGAAAAGAAGAGATAAGACAAACAGAGCTGTGGGCTTTCGTATTGATCTTGATTGAAGGTAAAACAGAGAGAAGTTTTATGTAAAGATTTGTGGGTTTCTCTTTTTTCTGGAACAAAAATTCGAATCTGCTATCTCATTTCAAAGATCCGAAACAAAATTAGTAGCAACAAAATTCATAAAGAGACGAGACATTCCCCAACTAGATGCCTAGTTTCAAAGGAATAAAGTTTAGGGGACCAAAACTCAATAAACATCTCATCAACCATGGACTCGATGCTTCTCGAGGTGTTGGAAGAAACATTGTTGTCTTATTATCTCAATATGCACCAGCAAAACATCGCAAATCATTGCCTCATCTTTCTAACAGTAGGAGCCAAGCAGTTTACCTTTGTAGCCTTCAACAAACCAATTGAGCTTGGTGACATGCTAGAAGAGAAAATTTGTTGACAACAATACCTCAACCATCCTTGTTGTAGTGGAAGTCAAGGAAAAGGTGTCCAGTGCTCTCATCACATGCCAAGAAGATAGAGCACACAGGAGGGCTTGCTTGCCTTTGCGAATCAGCCTATCTTTAAAATGGAAAGCATGCTTCAAATTGAAGCATACATGTTTGCTAAGTAACGAAAGTAGAACAGTTAGTAGGTAGAATTAAATTTCTATATATGAATAATGGCAAGAGATTTAGAATCCTGAAGCTTGAGGATCTACATTCTTAAGAAATTAATTTTTCTCTGACAATCTCCATAAGAAATATATCTTTACAAAAGCTTCTGGTAATTATTTCACAGTTTGGCACGTTTATGGTTTTCAAGTTCTTAAAGACTTTGATGTAATCTAGGTCAGTAGTGAGTAGGAATTTTAGATATAGATTCATGGTAATAAGGTATATCTCATGTCCATGCTCGAATGTTATACACATATGGTAGTCAATTTAGAAGGGAAAGATGTGAAGCAGTTCGCTCCGTAGAACCCTCTCTATCTTTCTTTCTGTTGTGTGTCAAGCCGTGGACAATAATCAATCACTGGGCTCTTGTGGCCTTTATTTAGTCCTGAGTAGGGTCATTCACTTCCACTGTTATGATTTTTGTGAATATATAGCCTTTCACATTCTTTTCATCTTGTATTTGCATGCTGGTCACACAAATATATGTTCATGAGTTAGTATGGAATATAATTCATTATGATTTAAGAAAGATAATCAAGATTCACTATCCTTTGATGATATTTCCCAAGCTACGTGGTCACAAGTTGAAAACATCTAAATTAGTGCATCAACCTACCTATCTAGACAGATCAAAATTGGCACACAACATCCACAAGATGTGTTGCTGAAACACATTGGACATAGTTCATGAGTGTTCTCGCTATCATGTAAGTCCTTTATGAGGATTATGCTGGTAAGACTATGGACATCACGCATCATGCAATTTTTAGTTCTGGAATATGTATACATTTACATTTTAACTTTTACATATCTTAATATTTGTTTGTCAAGCTGTGATTTGAATGTAAGAATTGAATTAATCAAGGTTCCTGAGACAAGGTGTGAACCAAGTTGTGGACTATCCCTTTCCAAGTACTCCTTGCCAATTGCTTTGTTTTTTTTTAAGTATTAAACAATGGCCCCACCTCTCTCTCTCTCTCTCTCTTATGCGTGTGTGCAACACATGCGTGAACCATGATGCCTGGCGCCATTGGCCCGTATGCCCATTGCTTGCATCACCTGCCACCAGCCCTGGTACTCCTCTCCTCCTTTTCTTCTTTTTCTCCACCTGCTCCTCTTCTCTTTCTCCATCTCCTCCTCCTTGTGGTGTAGTGGTATGTATCAGTATACTAGGTGTTGGTATTCTGGAGTGTACCAAGAGTATATTGGTCTAGCCACCGGATCAATACATTGCCAATACCAAGATTTTGAACCATGCTTGAGAGTTGAACTAACTAGACCATTTGCTAAGCCTGCTGCCATTTGTGCACCCAGCCCAATTATTTACTATCTTGAAAAGTTTCATGTAAGAAGACGTAGATGTATCTAGTGATCAAATGATGTATTATGTTACTTTTGAGACAGAATTTGTGTTAATTTGGTATTGAGCTCAACTAGAACCAAGAGAACTATTTAATAGTTTGTTCAACTAGTACATTGGTAATTCGAGTTAAGACTAATAAGAAGCCTCGAAGGGAAAAATTTCTGTTTTCTTTTGCATCAGAGGATACAATCTTTTCCTCTTTTCCTTCCTCCATACAGCAAGACATTAATTAGTTTGGCTTTTGTTTTCAGTTCTCAGACTCAACAGTAGCATAAGAGTATGTAGCTGCTGCTTTGGTCCTTTGGATGAGTTATTTGCACAGATTTGGATCTGGATTTGGTCTTCCTGTACCTGGTTTTGATGGTATGGTGGTGGGGTTTTTCCGAGAAACCCATGAATTGGTTTATTGATGCGCAAATAATGGATCAGAAAACTGGTTATCTTAGTGATGAGTGCAATTCATTGCTGGAATGGTCAAAGATATTCCCGGCAAGGGATTGGAGGACTTACCTATACAACAACTATTTTGAATCAAAGAAGGTGAGGGGGATATGGTGGAAGAAGCTGCTGGCCTGGTGGGTAGCTGCATGGTTCCTGGGTTCCTTATCGATCTTCTGGTTTATGAACTCCCAAGCAGTGGATAAGAGGAGAGAGATGCTTGCAAGCATGTGCGATGAGCGTGCTAGGATGCTTCAGGACCAGTTCAATGTCAGCATGAACCATCTTCAGGCCTTAGCTATCTTGATTTCAACCTTTCACCATGCTAAAGAGCATTCTGCCATAGATCAGGTACCAAGTTTTCTTGTCTTAGGTCCAAATTACTTATGAATATGATGTCACTATGTTTTCATCTGATTTAATATTCTGAAAGTGGAAGAAAACTAAATGTATCACTATGGTGCAACCTTTTGCCATTTTAAAAGTTGCCAATCTGAATGATGACATTTGTTCTGCAGATAACTTTTGCTAGATATGCTGAAAGGACTGCTTTTGAGAGGCCACTGACGAGTGGTGTGGCATATGCCGTGAAGGTGCTGCATTCAGAAAGAGAACAGTTTGAGAAGCAACATGGTTGGAGGATCAGGAGAATGGATCCAACAGAGCAGACACCCGCACGGGAAGAAGATGCAGATTTTGACAACCAGGAGACATCCCCTGTTAAAGATGAATATGCTCCTGTTATTTTTGCCCAGGACACCTATAAACATGTGATTTCATTCGATATGTTGACAGGGAAGGTGAGACATAGATATTCCTTTCATGCTCATCCTTTTTTTTGTCATAATGTTTGTAAGTGCTTGTTATAATATATGTTACAATCATATATTCAGTTTTTGGAATTAAATAAGCTTATTTGTTCTATGGAGTTTAGATTATTTATGATTATATGATATCCAATTTTGTTGTCTCCAGTTAGACACATTTAATTAACATTCAAGCTATTATTTGATAAATGTATGTGTATTCCTATGAGTTGTTCTCATTAAAAATGCTTTAAGATAAAAAAAACCTTGATTAGATTTAAGAGTTAAAGTGTACAACTTTTCAAGTATTGTGAAAAATAAGATATATTTAATACTATGTTATTCTGGGTTCAGTTACTTTACCAAGGATGCATGCAAACAATGTTCTAGATGTTGTAAGCTCTCTCATAGAGTTGACCTCTCTTGTGGACTCTAAATCTGTGAGAGAGGTGACAACATTTAGGTAGTTGTTTGGATGGAAGCTTGGTACATGATGCATTATTATTTTATATTTTGGAAGATGTATATATTGTATAAAATTTTCATCCAACTTCTTGAAATCTTTTGGTGGTTAACTAGAAGCTGAGATTGATGTGTTGCATATTAACATATGTTATTATATCATTCGACTAAGATATATATGCTTTTGAATGCAGTTTTTCTTTTGTTAGACTTCATTTGAGCTATTGAGTTACTACAAATATTATTGGTTTAGATGTGACTTAACAAATCCTTTGCAGAATTTAGGAACCTTTTGCTGAATTATGTATAACTATTAGTTGTGATGTGCTAATGTCACACTTATTTGCTAATTCTAACAAGATATCAATTTGTTATAGTTATATTGTTATTCTGATGTGGCTAACTAATCATTCTTCACATGAATGACGATGCTTGTGACGGTTAATATTCTGGAGTTACATGCTGTAGCTGAGATGCCAAGAACCAACCAATTAACATGTGGAGCTACAGTGTTCATCATCTAACCAATTACAGTGGACCACCACTGCCACCTTAAGACTTGCTTCGTATTCCAACTATTCTAGCAAGTGAAGATATTTCCTTATGTGCAGGAAGATCGTGAAAACATCCTACGAGCTAGGGAATCTGGGAAAGGGGTTCTAACTGCTCCTTTTCAGCTATTAAAGTCAAAAAGGCTTGGGGTTATTCTGACATATGCAGTTTACAAGTCACAACTTCCTTCATATGCGACACCAGCTGAGCGTATCCAAGCAGCCATAGGGTAAGTTAGTATATAATCATGCAAAAAGTCCCTAAGCAGAAAAAGATACTCATCAAGAATGCATATGCTCAAGAATTCCAACAAATTTCAATTTGGCATGTGAAGGTACTTGGGTGGAATCTTCGACATAGAGGCTCTAGTGGATAAATTACTTCACCAACTTGCATGCAAGCACTCCATTGTGGTCAGTGTTTATGATACAACAAATCCTGATGCACCAATTAGTATGTATGGTTCAAACACGACTGGAATTGGCATGTACCATAATAGTACCCTTCATTTTGGCGATCCAGTAAGAAAGCATGAGATGCATTGCAGGTAACTGACACAACTTCCCCAAAGCAAATATTGCTATAAAGGAAAACAGTACCTTGATCTGGATGTGAACATACATGAGATGTATGATAACATGAGACATATGATACACTCATACACCATTTTTACCATCATTGTTTTTGCAGGTTTAAACAAAAGTCTCCGCTTCCATGGCTCGCAATAACAACTTCATTTGGAACTCTCGTTATTGCTTTACTAGTTGGATACATAATCCATGCTACTGTCAACCGCATTGCGAAAGTTGAAGATGATTATCGACAAATGATGGAACTTAAAAAGCGGGCTGAAGCAGCCGATGTTGCAAAGTCTCAGGTACATTATGTTGTCTTTATTATACGTATTGACCTTCTGATGCTTTAACATCACTGATCCTTTTGTACTTGGTTTTACACCCCCGATATTGGTTGTTCTCTTTTGTCTCTTCAGTTCTTGGCAACTGTTTCTCATGAAATAAGGACACCAATGAATGGAGTATTGGGTGAGTGATATGTTTCTGTAAAGTGAAATACATTGGAGAGTTTAATCGTGATCAAACATTAACAGATTCTGACTTCCAGGTATGCTTCAAATGCTTATGGATACTGATCTGGACATAACACAAGAAGACTATGTTAGAACCGCCCAAGCCAGTGGAAAAGCTTTGGTGTCACTTATAAACGAGGTTCTGGATCAGGCTAAGATTGAATCTGGTAAGCTTGAGCTTGAAGCTGTTCCATTTGACTTGCGGGCTGTGTTGGATGATATATTGTCACTTTTCTATGGAAAGGCTCAGGAGAAAGGACTAGAGGTATCTAAGAGTTTTTAGAATTCTGTTTAGAATCTATTTTCATAAACTAATTCTCTCTTCCTTAATTGCTGCTCGAACTAACTGCATAGTTGGCGGTATATGTCTCTGATCAAGTCCCTGAAATTCTCATTGGTGACCATGGAAGAATACGCCAAATCATCACAAACCTGATCGGAAATTCAATAAAAGTAAGATTTTAGCTTTGCAATTACTGGAAAGATGGATATTTTGTTTAGACAAATTCTTATTTTGCAGTTCACAGAGAGAGGTCATATTTACCTGACTGTCCATCTTATTGAAGAGATGAACTCACCTGATGTAGTTACAGAAGCTCATTCTACAAATACCTTAAGTGGCTTTCCAGTAACTGATAGAAGATGTAGCTGGGAAAGCTTTAAGATCTTCAATCAGGGACTTTCTGCAACTGATCCATCTCTTCCGTCAATCTCTTCTGATCTTATAAATCTGATCATATCAGTTGAAGACACAGGGTTGGGGATTCCTTTAGAAGCCCAATCCCGTGTGTTCACTCCTTTCATGCAGGTGAGACCATCAGTTTCTCGCATTCATGGCGGAACTGGCATTGGCTTGAGTATTAGTAAGTGTTTAGTTGGTCTCATGAAGGGAGAGATCGGATTTGTGAGTAAACCTCAGATTGGTTCCACTTTTACCTTCACAGTTGTGCTCACAAGGGCATATGCTATTTCAAATGATTACAAATCATCAGAATTTCATGGGATGGCTGCATTGGTAGTTGATCATAGACCGGAACGTGCAAAGGTCACAAAATACCATCTCAACAGGCTGGGCATATATGCTATATTGGAAATTGACCCAAATAAAGTTCTTCCTAGATTAACAAGTGGGACATTGACAACGAATATGGTGATTATTGAAAAGGAAACATGGTCAAATAATGCTAGTATCTGGCCTTCTATTATCAGCAATTTAAAGGGTGATCAGTTAGATATTCCAAAAGTTCTCCTTTTAGCAGGTCCTGCAAGTTCTGCCAAAGGTATGTCTGTTGGTTCGATGGAATATATCTCAACTATAATCTCAAAGCCGCTCAGAGCAAGCATGCTTCAATTATCTTTAAGACGAGCTATGGGTTGTGGAGATGGGGAACATGCACAAGATGAAAGGCTTCCCCGGTTATCATTGAATCGCCTTCTTAATGAGAAGCAGATTCTGGTAGTTGACGACAATATTGTAAATCTTAGAGTAGCAGCTGGTGCTTTAAAAAGGTATGGAGCTGAAGTAACTTGTGCAGAGAGTGGGAAGAAGGCTATTAAAATGCTCAAGCCACCACACAAATTTGATGCTTGTTTTATGGATATTCAGATGCCTGAAATGGATGGGTACGCCTCATTACTTGCTTTATGACATCATCTTATAACTGCTTTCCGTAATCATAGATTTCTTTTTCTAATTTGAATCTCTTACCATGTCAATCTTCTATTAGAGTTCAAAATGGTTGTACTTTATACTTTTTCTGGTATCCAACATGTTCTTTAGGATGAATTTTCTTTTCTTCTAGTCAATGTTTTTTCTTATGATGAATTCTGCATTAATTTTTTTGTTTACATCTCAATACACTTTTAAAACTAGTATATTAGTTTACAATTTCAGGTCATAATTTAGTAATATAATTTTTTGTTTGTTTAGATTTCAAGCTACTAGGAGGATACGTGAGATGGAAGCTGATGTAAATAATCTAATAAAGCATGGGAAGGTGCCATTTGAGTGTTACCGGGATGTATTACACCTGCATATTCCTATACTGGCCATGACAGCAGATGTAATCCATGCAACACATGAGGAGTGCCTAAGGTGTGGAATGGATGGCTATGTTTCAAAACCATTTGAAGGGGAACAGCTGTACAGGGAAGTTGCTCGGTTTTTAGAAACATCTGCAAAAGGGAATCAATAGAGAAGGGTAACTCTGGAAGATCCACTAATGATAGGATGTTGGCACAAGTTTTGGTACATTTGAGCTTCAGGCACTGTCTGATGAAACATATTGTTTCAGAAGTGAGCAACTCTAACTGACCTTATTGCCTATTTACAATTAAGTATTTTTTTTACTGCAAGTTCTTATAATATTGAATTATTATGGTATTATGAAACTTTACAGTGCAAACTTTCTGGAATTTGTAAAATCAATGAAATATAATACAGAAATACATTTATATGTCTTGTGTATGCTGTTAATGATCAGAAGACTCCTCAATGCTATTTCATCTTTTTTGTATCTTCAAACTTTGTTTATATTAAACTTTCTATATATTGTCATCGACTCAATGCAATGCAGATTTGCTAGACAATCTAAAGTACTGCCCATGATTATATTTAACAATAATTATTTGGAAAATGTTATATGCTAGCTAGACTATTGAATGAATACTTCCATCTGGCAGGTACTCTACAAAATCAGTTATGAGCCCCTCAAAAACGAAAAGCTACAACAGCTTTCAGAGAGTGGAAGGTGATGGGTACTCGGGAACAAGGTATCTGCAATCTGTATATTTTTTCTCTCTTATGTAAAGCAGTATTCCAAAGAAGAAAAGAAATTTTTTGGTCTCTTAGCCTATGTCTGTATGCCTTGTAAAGTTGTAACCTCTAAGGAAAAAATGATAATTGAATATGAGATTTTCTCACCCAACTAACTTTCAATCATATTTGATTGAACAAAGACAACAAGGACAGTAGGACCTACCTATGGAATAATGTATGACTGAAAATGAATAATTATGCTGATTAATGTTGTAATTACATCCCAAATATGTGAACATGTTGGAACAATTTGTCTAACAAGTCAATCCTTCATACAAATGACTGCAATATAGTTGCTCATTGAGAACCAAACTCTCCATGAAAAATCCTATGTAGTATTGATTTAATTGTGTAATAGCTCAACGAAATTGATTATCCATCCAATTGTGACTGGTTTTTGAGTAATTTGAGGCCTTTCCATCACCTCGCTATAAAAGTGGGCATCAATTTCAAAATCTTGTTATGATGATACCTTGGTCATACATGTTTTCTCCATGGCAATGCATCAAGTAGGTTTCTAACTATCTTGAATCTCATTTTAGACTTTTACCCTACCTATTTAAAGCCTGTTTGCCCATTCATGAATTCAAGTCAATTTTCCATATATGATCAGTTTGAATCAGTCAATCTTGGCAATTAAATGAATTCTGAGCACTAATTGATAAATTTAAAACCTCATACATCATGTGATATAAAACTTGTAATAGCTATTACCATCTGCTATTCCAAGATTGGCTAGAGCAAAGGACATCGTGTTTGTAACACAGGAGACTGCAGGTCTACAATACGCATTGTTTGGCTATCACTGGCACCAGACAAATATCTGAACTAAGCAAACTCTTAAAATTGCTTCAAGTAATTTTGGAACTCATGTCATCTTAGTAAAAGATACTTGCTATATCCAAGATGAGAAGCAATTAGATTGCAGTCCTCTATAACAGTTATATCCTCCTTTGAAACCAACTGTGAGTTTATCTTTTTTCTTTCCTGATATAATTGATAGAAAGATTGATGGTTTATGAAAACATCAAATACGTTTGATATAGAAAAAGGATATGCTTTCCACAGAAGAAAAGAATATGTGAAGTTCCTTTTGGAGGTCTACACATGGATTTAAGAATGTCAAGGGCTTCATGATTATTACAATTTTGCAAAAAAAAAAGAAAAAGATTGTAACACCCTTTTCCCCCTCCCAAAGTGACAATTATTGTTCTTAATAGGTAAAAAGCAAATTTCTTTTTTCTGGCTTGTCAAGTTTAAACATTAACATCTTTGGACTAATCATCATGTTCAGGGTTATCATGCAGAGCATGCAACTTCTGTGTTGACAATTTCTTGCTTTTTTGTGTATCCTGATGTAAACATCGTTTTTATAGTTTTCGTAACTAATAGTCACCTCTATTCATCTTCCAGGTGTGATAGTTGGAGATGGAGCAGATCCTTGTTTGTTCTCTATTCATTTGGTTGCATCTAACTTGTAGGATCCATCTATATCAAGATTAATGTGAGATGCATAACCATAGATGCAACTTTCATTCTCTGACATGTTATGGAGAAGAAACACCTTTTTGGACCTGATAACCACTGCTGATCCTCTGCCTGTCTTCAATAAAGTAGATCACAGACGATTGTTGATTTTCCTCCTGGAGCATTAGATGAGGTGTGTACATAGACTAAGAGTCATTTTAGATTTTTTATTTGTTTGTCAAATATGTGATAAAATATGTCTTCTACAGCAACACAAGTAACTCATGGATGTAAATTACATTAGTCAGAATAAAATATCACTGAAGTCAGATTCAACACTTGGCATCCGGTTGAATCCATTCATGTGTGGCAATTCGTGAACTTACATTTTTGTCATCCGGTAAACTCCGATCATGTTTATTTACATGATAGCTGCAGCATACTGTTGTTAAATGCTAAAAACATCCATTTTAGACAACCAACCTATCCATGAACCTCTGAGTTACAAAGTCACAGTTGTTATGTCTGGATTCAGTTGTTGGTTGCCAGGCTCAGCCAGAGCATATGATGATTACCTGCAAACAATTCAAGTAGATGATTTATTTTTTTCCTTTCTGGATTTTGCAGCATCTGAAGCCACTTTGTTGTAGTAAGATCAATTCTAAGGTGAGATTCTTTACTTGACATTGCAGGTTTTGTTTCAGCATTAGGTTATCCATGAAACTGCTTTTGCCACTACAAACATCCTCTTTGTCGAGTGATTACCTGTCTCTTTCTTCAGATCATCTTTAACAGTTGCTAGTTTCATCATTCATTCTTCTGTACAACATAATATATATATATATATATATATATATATACATATATCATTTTGTAATTGTATGATATAATAATGTGTTGGACTAGTTCAAGAACTTTGGGCTTAACACAGTAGTCAACAACACATATAGTTGTTAAAATGAGAATGTGTGCTAAGTCATACCCATCTGATGCCATTCTGTAAATAAAGAACAAAAAAAAAAAAAGGCTTCGAGATAAATCTAATCTATCTTTATATTTTCCTCAGTTCACTGTTCAACATCAATCATAACTGCACACTATTATGAAAAGTGCACAGTTTTTTCTAGTCAATATATTATTTAACGAATCTATGAATATGATTCAACGGTCGTTCACAAAACGATTTAATTAATCAAAATTCACTCAGTTATAATAATATTTTGTTCTAATCATATTAAGCCAAAGAGTGAACACAATTGAATTGTTGCATCTCCACAATAATATGCGATACATATTTGGAGTCCGAGTTCATGGATAATATCTTACGGGGAACACATGCTTTGCCATGGTTCGACCCACGGTCGCTGAACCGGAGGTCGAACCTCGTAGTTCCGGTTCAGCGACCGGTTGATCACTGTGCAAAATTATTCGAATTTTAATTTTCTTATAATACGAGAAAAAAAAAGTCATCGAGAATCCCGAAATAAAATGGTTTTCCTTCGATCTGCTTCTCTCTCGACCATCTCTCACTCCATTCCGCTCACCTGATCCGAGCCCGAACCCTCTCCTTCTCTCGTTCTCCATCCGCTTTCCTGCAAACCCTAATCCTGATCTTAATCCTAATCCCCCGAGCCGTCATCCCTATCGACCCCACGCTCTCTCTTTCTTCTCGCCCTCGTATTCTCCGGGTTTGTCTCCTCGGAAACCCTGATTCGGGCTCTGCGGTTCCGATCTCTGCGTTCTGCACAACCAGGTGCGGTGAGGATGGCGGGCGGCAACGTGGATCTGCCGGAGGATCTCCTCCCTTCGAAGCTGGCGGACGAGGCCTGGGCCGGGAAAGGTGGTTACCCGACGCTTCGTTTCTTTGTTTGCGTTTCCTGGGATTCGTGTTTGCCGATTTGAACGGGTCGATCTTGAAGCCGGGTCTTAGGGTTTTGTTCTTCCGTTGTCAGATTTTCTTGCCGACTTCATTCCATTGTTAGCTGTGTACTTTTTCATGAACATGTTGATCGATGAGCTAAATATTGTTGCTAGAAAGAAAAAAATAAAACTCTTTAAAAGCAGCAAACAATAAGGACCAAAAATCATCTACTTGCAGGGGTGATTAGTTTTGTCATATCCTCACTGATCAATGTTATCAATGATTTTTTCAGTTTATGAAGGGCCTGGGGAATCTGCACTATGCTGCTATATGCTATTAGTAGTAACAATGAGTTCTGTTTTAGAGTTGTTGAAATCCAAGAGGTTCCTCTAGGGCCCAATTTAGATATATGTATGTTCTTGGATTTTTATTTTCTTTGAGATATTTTTATTTTTTTGTTTATGTTGAATCATGCAGTCGTCTCTTTAGTTTCTTTTGTTGAATTGGAAGTTTTTTCTTGTCAGATACTCTTACTGGTGGAAATGGCAAGGAAAAAAAAAACTTATGGGGTTTCTTGATAAGGGGAAGGGTGATTTACTTGATGCTGGTTTCTTTGATTCAGTTAGGTGGCATGCTCTGTTTTAGCAATTGTTGTAAATAGTATCCATCTGGATTTGTGACACTGAAAGAGCAACTGAGCTTCCCTTTTGTAGGGCTTTTAGTGTCATATCTGGGTTAGACTTTGCTATAAGAATTGATTGAATTTGCTGCATTGCACAGAACTTATTTTAGTTCATAAATATTAGGAGCTTTGCTTTTGATGTGTATGCTAAGTTTGTCATCCATTGTTTATTATTTACTCCAGAATTTGTGAGCTTTTGCAGGACTTATAGTTGTAACCTGGTTCCATTTACTTGTCCGATGTATAGACTTGGAGTTGTATGATTCGGTATTTGCTTCTGCATAACCTATGGATTTTTTTTTGTGAAATTTCTGCCATTCTTAGTTAGCTTGCTGGTTAGTGTGTATTTAACAAATTTCAGAATCCTTAGTTTTACCAGAAACTTCTGGGAACTCTACCTTTCTGTTATTTTACATGCACATCAACTGACAAAGTCATTATGACTTTTTCCCATACATACTATTGCTTCTTATTGCCACCTTCCTCTTCGTTAAAAGGATCAAGATTTTCTGTATAAAATTCTGCTTTTGTTTCACTAACTTGTTAATATAATTCTAATGACTCGTATGTAATTCTGGTGCAGATCAAGTGACTTCTGAAAATAATATTCCTCTGTCTCCCCAATGGCTCTATGCTAAGCCCAGTGACAACAAGGTTTGGCATTTCTACTGTACTGGTAGCATCTTTCTTTTCTACTATATGGTGATAATTTATTGTATTTTTCTATTTAAGTGGGCTTCATGATTGCTTGTTTAAAATTTTCATTCTTCTTTTGTGTTTGACATATCTTCTCCTTGTTCACTTTGCTTCCTTGCTGGTATTTCAGAGTTTAGTAACTTAAGCTTGTCATTTTCATCATCGTTTCTTCTTAAAAAAATATGTTCAGTTAAGGCCATAATATTTTCTAGGTGGTTTAGTTTCAATCCATTGGTTGGCCCCTATTTTTTTTCATTTGGGTAGTAAAATTCAATGATTTAAATAGGTGCTCGGGCGCTCGCTTAAGTGCTCGAGAGACGCGAGGCCCGAGCGCCTTGTGTGTGCACTAGGCGACGCACTTCAATGAGGCGCCGCCTGGCCACTCGCCCGAACGCAAGCGCTAGGTGCTTCGGGCGAGCGCCCGACTCTTTTAGGCGAATTGAACCGGTTTAAGGTTGGTTTGGTTCATAGTTTCTTACCTCAAAATCATGCTTCACACCTGCGGGATCCCGAGGAACCCTAGCGCTCCTTCTGCCTCTGCCGCCGATGCTTTTTGCTGTTGCCTTCGCTACAGACGTAGCTAACCGAGCCTTCCTTTGTTGTCGACGGACGAGTCTGACCGTAGGTTCCTTTGCCATTGACGAACGACCTCTGGAGCTTCCGTCGCTGTCATTGTTGCTGTTCGCAGCTGTTGTCCGTAGCTTCCACTGTTGCCATTGCTACTGCCGGCAGCTTTCGTCGCTACCGCTGCTGCTGTCTCTGTGATTGTTAATATTTTTTTCTCCCCCCCTCTAACTTTAAGTAATATGCTGTTAACAATATATTAAACCGCTGTCGCTGCTGCTATCTCCTTCTGTTACTGTTAATAATTTTTTCTCTCCCCTCTAACTTTAAGTAATATATTGTTAACAGTATATTTTTAATTTAATATTATATTTTAATTTAAATAATTATATTTTTAAATATATTATTTATTTTTATATTTTAATATTTCATAGAATATTTTTTTTCCTCTTCTAACTTAAGTAATATACTATTAACAGTATATTTTTAATTTAATATTATATTTTTATTTAAATAATTATATTTTTAATTATATTATATATTTTTTATAGTTTAATATTTTAGAGCGCCTTGCTTCGCTCGAGCGAGCGCCTGCTACCTCAGGCATTTTGGGACTTTGGTGCCTTTTGGCACCTAAAACTTTTTAAATCACTAGTAAAATTTAGCATAGGACCTATGTGAATAGACATCATAATTGATTCTAGTTGCATGCTCTTATTTATACTTTTGAATATCGCTAGCCTTCACTAGCATTTGAATGGAAAACTCTTTTTTGTCTAGTGGTGACTTGCTTTGACATTTCAATGTGTGCATGGTATTTTAACTTACAATATATATGCAGTTCATTTTAGTCCTTAGGAATTAACTTGTGAATTTGTCAAGCTGCTATTATGGTATCATTGTCAAGTTGATGAAATGGGATAACCGTATCTATCAAACCATAAGAGAGTCGAGGGTTAGATATAGAAAATTCTGTTAAGATGCTGGTCATGAGCCAGATAAATATTGAAAGAGAAAAGGACAATCATGGCCATGCAACCTTTAGTTAAACAATTTTTAATATGTCATTAAAACATACTACATTATTGTAATTAAGCTTATATTTATGGGTTTGCAAACCAACATATATATGGAACAATATCTTCTGTGACTGGATTCTTCTAACCTCCCTGATTTATCTTGCTGTTGAAATCTTTTTAATTCAAATATGTGCTGATTTAAACAGAGTAGGATTTTAAATGCCATTGGTCAAATTCCTGGAATTTGACCAATGGCAACAACAAAACTGAAAATCCTAATCAAGAGATCTACTGTTCAACCATTTTTATTTGCTGAATTTCTTTTCAATGCAGATATTATTTGAATGATTGAAGTCAAATCAGCATCTGATAGCAAGATATTACTGGCGTCTGATCTCTTGTTCTAGAAAATGATATCTCCAAATTTGCTTTCTAAATATGAACTCCAAATAAATAAATAAACAAATAAATAAATATATATATATATATATATATATATATATATATATATATATATATATATATATATATATATATATATATATATATATATATATATTCCAATAAAATCTCAGTCAAGCAACAACTTTAAAAGATAATATGCCTATTAGAAATCTTTTGCATTTGGACTGCTAAGATCTAACTCAAAATAAAAGTCAAGACCAACTTAATTTAACCCAGCAATTCATTATAGACTTAATGCAAACACAAAACAGCACCTAAGCTAAGCAAAATATGACTTGATTTAAACCACTTTGATATTGATTTGAATTAAGTGAAACTACTTCAAATTCATGTATTTGAAGTTGTGGACTCTAATGATTGCTAATAAAATCAGTACTTCACAAACTCAATTAATTCTAACCAAAACTGGAATTGATCTTGTAGCTATGGCTGCATCAGAATTGCATGGCCATTAGTTTGCCATTTGATTTCTATGTACCATCGGTGGGTTGCATAAAATCAACAATTTGGAAAAGATGAAATTTCAACGATACCTTTTTGGCCTTAAAATTTTGAACTGTTCCAATTGAAATGCCAATCTAGTGCATGAGATTCTTGTCAATATGGGATCCAGGGATGATTAAGGTACACAACTAATAAGTAGAGCGATTATTTTTGTGACTCAAACCCTTGACACTAAGGTTGCAAACGAGCAAATTTTACATGGGCACAATAAGAATGAGAGTACTCAAATTTTGCATGCGAACAATATAGCACAATAATGCTATATTGTTATATGATAGTTAACCTGATGGCATCATATCTATTCTTCAGATTCACCATCAAGGTTCTGAAATGATTACTTGATTTATTTCACAAAAAATCATATCCTTGATCTGAAACGTGCTGCCCATGCCCGTTAATGGTCTATATGCTGAAAATCATGACTGTCTGAAGGATTTAGTTTCTTGAATGCTTTCCTTAAAACATTTTGTATTTTATGATATAGACTGACACTTGGGTACTCCTAAGTCTACTATGGTACTACGTAATAAAAGTACAGTGTGGTGGTATTTTGAGACTTGTGTATTAGCCTTTTTGAAAGGGTTCTTTTTAACACAGGTGTTAATGCATTAGCCGGTTGATTTTTCTTTAAGAATTACATCAAGTCTTTTCATGGGTTTCTTGGCCATGCTTGATATCTGCGCTTATATATATGCTTATGATTGTGGTTTTGGAAGTCTTAATGGTTTAAATGCAGGGCCTTCTTTTGGTTGTGCAGGTTGATACTAGATAACCTGTTAATGTTATGTGCTAATAGTGTATCATGTGGTCTTTTGTGATTTCAAACATCTATTTTTATTTGATATTTTCGATCATAAAAAAATTGGTGTGACAAGTGATTATTGGTGATCTTTACTGCTTTAGGAGATTTTTGGTTGCTATTAGAAGTATTAGAATTAAGCATGATGCTTTTCGTTAATGGAAATTTTTTGATGAAATATTAATAAAATTGAGAGACAAATTTATCATCTTTTACTTCTTGAATTACTTGATTATGAGATGACCTTTGTGCTGGATCCATTCCTGGGTGTTGTAGCTTATAAGAACTATTAAAATCATGTATGATGCTTTCTATTTATGCCAACCTTCTGGTGAAATATTTTTCATAAACAAGACAGGAATTTAAATAATCTTTTACTTATGAATCTATCAGAGTTTCGTAATTTCGTATCGTATCGGTTTTTCAAGTTTTGCTTGGTATGGTACGATACAAGTATACCGATGTTAGGGTTTACCGCTCGGTACACACACACACACACACACACACATATATATATATATATATATATATATATATATATAACCGGTCTTCTCCTTATTTGTGGCGTTCGACGAAGGCGTCAAAGGCCGCAGATGCCTCCGGCCTTCAGCGAAGAGTGCAGCGAAGGTCACAAGCATCTTCAGCCTTCGGCGAAGAACACGGCGAAGGTCGTAGGCATCTCCGGCCTTTGGTGAAGAACGCGGCGAAAGCCGCAAGTGTCTTCGGCCTTCGGTGAAGAACATGGCGAAGAAGCAGTCGAGTCGTCGCCTCTCTGTTACCTTTTGGATTGGGATCGTCGAGGGAGGGCAGCGCCGAATCGGGAAGCGTAAAGCTTCTCCCGATTCTCCTCCTTCTTTGAGCGCCTTCTCCCTCTTCTCCCTCGACACTTCTTCTTCCTTCACCGTAGCCAGGCTGATATCGACCGGTAGTAGGTGGCCATGTATCGGTTTGCTGGTGGATTGGTACGGTACCGTATGGTATCATTCAAAATTAAAATCCTTGAATCTATCAATTAAAAAGGGTCATTATCCTTGCACTTAATTATTCCACTTAACCTTCTTTGTCAGAGACTTTGTGCAAGTGGAATCGTAAAGTTATATTCATTTAGTTCCTTCAATTTGTTGCAGATTTTCTAGTCAGCTAGCATTCAACTGTTCCATATAGTTGAGTAGAAGAATAGCTAACAATTTGATGTGACGGTGGCTGAGACAAGACAACTTTCTCAAACTTTAATAACCTGTAGGATCTTTTTACTTAATATAAACTTAGAAGTGGCAATACTTTTCAAAAAATGAAGTACTATAGCATTATGGAAACTTAGATTCTTTCCGTGAGAAGCAGCTTTTGATCAAGAATGTTTGTTTGTTATTTCATAGTATTTGTTGTGATCAAGAAATTGCAAGATCTAATGTAGTGCATCATGCATTATATCTGTTTTCTGTTTGTTCATCATTTGCAGTCTTGTTGCAGTCATGTTTGTCTTAACTAATGCTTTTTAAATATTCTGACTATTGGCCGTATGTGTGACAGGATGCTCGGTCACCCAGCTTGGCACCTTCTGTAACCTTGCCTGACTCCTTTCAGAATGACATGCGGTGTTTTGATGGCTCACTGGATAAGAAAGAATGGAGAAGGAATGCCAATGATCTTGAAAGCAATCGCCGATGGCGTGATGAGGAGAGAGAAACTGGTTTGCTTGGTAGGAGAGAATGGAAAAAGGAAGGTGACCGAGAAACTGAGTATCGTAAAAATGACCGCCATCCTGACAATATTTCTATGAGAGAAGCTCCTGATTTGAGGACTTTGTCCTCATCTGATTGGTTGCATGAAGTTTCTAATCGTAGTGCAGGCAATGAAAGTCGCCGTGATAGTAAGTGGTCATCAAGGTGGGGTCCTGAGGACAAAGACAAGGAGCCACGGAAAGAAAAGAAAGCGGACGTAGATAAAGATGGTTCTCATGCTGAGAAACAGTCTTTTATTGCTAACCTCCGTCCCTGGTCTGGGTCTGATTCTCATGATAGATGGAGACCTCGACATCGTCAGGAAATTCATTCCAGTGGATCTTCAGTGCTCCGTGCTGCACCTGGATTTGGTTTGGAAAGAGATCGTGTTGAGGGTCCACCTGTTCCTTTCACTTCTGGTAGGGGTAGATCAAACTCTGTTACAGTATTGCAATTTGGCAAATCATCTGCTGCTGGCCCCATTGGTGCAGTCCCAATAAATAAAGAACAGTTCCGGTATCCCAGGGGAAAACTTCTTGATATCTATAGGAATCAGAAGATGTCTGTTGTTGATGCTATCCCAGATGGTTTTGAAGAAGTTCCTCTAGTAACAGGATCTAGTTCTCTAACTCCTTTGGCCTTTGTTGCACCTGATGTAGATGAAGAGGTAAGCTGAATTGTAATTTATCCACTAGATCATTGTTTTCTCTTGTCGCATTTGCAGCTAAAGTGATCCCTCCAAATCTTGCATATCGGAGAAGATTATACAAAGATTGCAAATACTTTTGTAGTTCTATTGCTTTATTTACTTATCTTATGTGAACATAGATATAGTTTGACATTGAAAGAGAACTTGTGGAAATAATTTGATTTTGGAAAGTAGAACCTGAAGAATTTATTTTGTATTGAATGATAACTTTGATACATATATTTAATGCGGAGAGGTTTGTTAACTTTGTTTATTGTTCTCAATAATAACGTGAAAAAGGCACTACGATATGATGACTTGTAAAATTATGATCTACAAATGACAAATGATACATGCTACAGTTAGTTTAGTGCCAAGTAACCATTACTAAAACCACAGCGCATGCCTTCACTTTACCTGCATGGTCATAAATTTTGGTTGGAAAATGTGGTCTATGAAGATTTTAGTTCACATTGTTTTTTGTGCTATTATTTTTGAAATTTCTAGTCAAGCTATGTGTTCTATCTTGATGGAGATAAATCTTTCCGATGGACATATATATTTTTTAAATATTGGCTGCTTGTCTTAAAGGTTCTTCTGAAAGATATTTGGAAGGCGAAGGTCACAAGCCGTGAACTCAGTTTAAGTCAGGAAAAGGCAGTGATAATTAATGAGACTGAGATTGGTAAGCAACATGCCATAATACTCAATTCAATCTGAGTAGTGAGTAAGCTTACTGAATCATGTTATTTATTAATTTTTTTTATGTAGATGGGGGCAAAACCATAGTTGAGAAGAAACATGATGAAAAGGGATCTATTACCACTTCTAGAGGTCATGAAATACTTGTGTTGCATATATATTTAAAGCTCTTCTTGACTTTTGTTGTTCATTACTAAAAGTTCTGTTGATTTTTCATTTTAGATCTGGATACGGACTGCAAAAGTGAGAATAATCCTGACATTCGGATTAACTTAGTGGGGCCTGCTGGTCTGGCTCCGGTGGTGGTAGACCATGATGTTGTTTATGATAAACCAGTTTCAGATGGTAACATTATTAATTCTGAGATTAATGTTGGTGAGATAGAACTGGTAAATGTTGATGGGCGATCATGTCTTTTGGACATTCTGAAGAATATCAAGTTAGAAGGAGAGGATTCAACTGTTTCACTTGATGTTAGTGCTATGTTACCTGATGAGTCATATCCTTTGTTTGATGCATCTTTTGAGATCCCAAACACCAACAAGCATGAAATCAGCAAAATTGAGAAAAAGCATTTAGAGCAGGGAACTTCTCTTGAGGAGTTGAGTTTATTATACCAGGATCCCCGAGGAGATATACAGGGTCCTTTTCTAGTTGTCGACATTATCTCATGGTTTGAACAAGGTTTCTTTGGTACAGATTTACCAGTGTGTTTATCATATGCCCCTGAGGGCACACCATTTCAGCCACTAGGTGAAATTATGCCTTACTTGAAACTGGAGACTCATACCATCTCGGATGCACCGTCTGCTGAAAATTTTGAAGCTGTGGACACTACAAGGGGAAACCTGGATGCTTGTGTTGCCTCGTCCCATTCTAATGGCTCTTTTATTACGAATGGTCAACAACGGGTGCTATCATGGGATGCTCTGGGTCGTCACATGAAACCCAATGTTGTTGAGAGTGAAGCTTCAGTAAATCCTAACAAAGAAAGGTTGTCTTTTTCCAATTCAGAAGCACCTCTGGGTACCGCATGTGTTGACGGAAAAATCTTCCAGGATTTTGCTGGGCAAGATGCAGAAGGTTTGTATTGCTTGAGCTATTTGCCTTATATATGGGTTGATATTTAATGTTTGTCAAATTTTGTAGTTGCTGAATAGAACTTTCTGTCTGCAGTTGTATCGTTTAGTGGTAGGCCTATGAGTGACATGGAGGTGTCAGGAAAGCTTGTTAATGACCACATTGCTCTATCAAGCTCCACTACTGGTCATCATTTTATGGTGGCGGATACAGGAAATACTAGTTTTTCCAGCCATAAGATTTCAAGAGATAATGACTTAAATCCTCTTGGATTGTTGTGGTCTGAGCTGGAAGCAACTCATGTGAAGCATCCCCTTTCATCAACTATTCCTCTCTCGTCTGAGAAGTTGATTGACAATCATGATGCTGCAAGAAATGCCTTTCTGTTTAGCCACAATCTGGAACAGTTTAATTTAACAAGTGACTACCCTGTTGCTAAAGAATCATGGGCCAACAACTGCAGAATGAGTAAGGGTTTAAACATAATTCATGATACCATTTATGCAAATAACTTGTCACGGTTTGAAGCCCAGCCCAACCAATTAAATTTAGAGCAACAATTGCTCTTCCAACAATTACAAAAGCAGCAACATGAAGAGCAATGCTTGCTGGCCCATCAAGATGTTGAGTTTGCTGGAAAATTCTTCAATCAGATGCATAGATCTGTCCACCAGCACCACCTTGTTAATCAACGATCTATGGAGGATCTAGAGCACCTACTGAAATATCAGTTTGAACAGCAGCGTTTTCTTGATCAGTTGCAGCAGCAACATCAATTGCATCAACGACAGCAACAACTGCAAGAACATCAGATGCAATTACTACAACATCATCTTCAATT
Organism: Musa acuminata AAA Group; assembly: GCF_036884655.1. Lineage (NCBI taxonomy): Eukaryota > Viridiplantae > Streptophyta > Magnoliopsida > Zingiberales > Musaceae > Musa > Musa acuminata. The sequence continues at coordinate 23,677,709 of NC_088341.1, forward strand.
TCATGAACCTCAACAACCACAGAAGCAGATTCATCGTGAAGATTTGTTGCATCAGCATTTACTTGAACCTGGTTCTGGAGCTTCAAATATTGATTCTCATGAGATGAACATGTTTGAACAGGTTCTTTTAAGGCAGCATCTTTTGAATGAGACATACCAACAGTCTCATAATCTTCTGCTGCATCATGACGCAACTATTGAGCAACTTCTCCAAGCAAATGTTTCCCGGAGCTTGCAGAGGCAGAATCATAATGATCTATTGGATGTTCTATCTCATTCCAAGCAGAGGCAGGTGCCTCCGTTAGAACAACAATTTCTTTTAAGGCTTCAGCGCGAGCAGCTTCAAGGACAAAAATACTCCACTGCTTCAAGGAAGCTGCCTGGCATGGAAGAAGAGAGACATGTAGGAGGGGTCTGGTCGGTTGATGAATATGGTCAGTTCATCAGAACTGCAGCTAGTCCCCACCAGAGCCATTCTGCCAGACTTAGCCACTTGGACATTTTGCGGACACCACAGTCACTTTCATCACCTGAACAGCCGAGCCATCTTCATCGAAACTTTCCATCACATGAGAGAATGCAACAAGGTCCTTATGAACGAGGGCCACATCCTATAGACAGGTCAATGCATATGCATGCAGTTACTCCTAATTCAAACTTGAAACTCTTAAATGCCATAGCACGAGCTCAAGGTCCAGATGGACAAGGACATCTTGATCATTTCCATACTCCTGGTCAGATAGGACAATTTCCTTCTAGTGCTCACCCTTGTCAAAGTGACATATTTGAGTTCACCGGCACACACTCGGATGCAGCAGAGAAGCTCTGGTCTGAGCCAAGCAGGCACCAACCAGCTGATTTAATGCAATCCCATCTGAAGCAGTTGCAAATAGAAGCAGAAAATCAGAGGAGGGGCATCAATATGATTGAGGACCCAAACACATGGGCATCATATGTAGAAAATGATGGAAACTCTGAATATGGGTTCAGAGACTTAATCCATCGAGAGATTCCTCAATCTCAACATACTAAAGGGTTGGTAGTTGCTACTGCTACGCCATCCTATGAACAAAGAGATTCTTCTTGGATCTATTCTCAGCCTGTTTTTGAACATGCTTTTAAGCTTGGCCCAGATAGAGCAGGATTGAGTAGTTCTTTCTCAGAAGGTTCTTTATTTGCTCAAGTAGGACAGCCACCAAATGAACAACTTGTAAACAATAATTTGGAAGATGGTGTCAATAACTTTGAAAGTAGCAGGTCAACTTTGAGATCTAATTCTACAACATCACTTGAACAGAAACATTTCCAGTCAGATATGGATTTAATTGAAAGAGATAAGTTTGTTAATTATGTTGGTGGTGCTTCCTTGCAACGGTTAGGTTTCTCCAATCTGGTGGAGGGGGAGAGAGGGAAAATGCAGGGTCTAAAAGGTACTTCTGGGACTCAATCAGCTATGGAGACACAGGAAAGTGGGGTCATGCAATTCGAAGGTGGAGGTCATGAAGAGCAACACATTGACAAGCCTTCCAGACATGATTCATCTGGCAAGGCTGGTAACTTGTCTAACAGTTTTTTCTATCTCTTGGTTAATTACTTTTCCACTTGGATGATTCAGATAGCTATTGTCTTGATTTTCTGCAGGTGGAGGATTGGTCTTCTACAATTATGAAACGGGACTTGATAGTGCTAACCTTGAGGAGACCAATAACATGTAAGAAGTTCCCTGCCAATTAACTAATTTATTGAAAAGGATGATCAGTGAGAATGTTTTCTTTCCCTTATGAGTCATGAGAATTTGATGTTGGATTATTTTTCACTGTTTAATTAAGTTCCATATATTTGATCTCTTTCTTGCTTATTACGATTTATGACCTATGAACATTTTTCAAATGGATGCTGATTGATTTATCGTTAGATCTTTTGGTGATTGAGTTTGTTTGGATTTTTGTAGAACATTATTTATTTATTATTTCTAGTAACCTACTATACTTGTGTGTGCATACATATGTGAACTACATTACTAACTGTTCTTGATCATGACAAAGACTGATGCTAACACTTTGAGATCATCAATCCTAGTGACAAGATTTTTTTACTAGCTCTTTGTGTGTTAGGATATACATCCATATGTGTTAAATACTTGAACATGCAAATACATGTACACATTTTTAGATGCATATATACACAAGTTTATCAAAAGCAATCTGGAACAGGCGCTTCTTACCTTCCTCTGCCTATTCCTCTCTACTCTGTCTCTCCTCCTCTAGCCGTCCTCTTTGGGCTAAACTTAGGGTGTTTCTTAAGAACTTTTTAATCCCTCCCCATATCTCTCTTAACTGATATTCTTGCATCTCGCACCGTTGCCTCCCGCTGTGTGGTACTGCTTCTCATCCTTCACTGCCTCTTCTTCCTTGTCCAACCTTGCCTGGTCTGCTCCTCTCTTTCTCCTCTTCTCTCCTACTTCTCCTCTTCGTCTTTTTTCCTTCTCCTCTTATGCCCTTTTGGATGCCAATTAGTATGTACTGACCCAATTACGATGGCACTAACCACCATCATGTGCATGCAAGTCTTAGAATAGACAAGTTGCAATTAGTGTTTCATTACTGTGATGTGAAACTTAGAATAGACAAGTTGCAATTAGTGTTTCATTACTGTGATGTGAGACTAAGGGATGGAAGTATTGGCATGATATTAGGTATGAATCATTCATTTGGGTCTTGAGGACCCATTGGTACCTTGGAGTATGATGAGGGAGGGAGAAAATGGATAATTTATTAGATGATAGAGACAACTCTGGGCTAGAGGTCTAGTAGAGTGTGACCTTAAGGTTACTTGGATATTCATCATACAATAGTTTGTGGTATCAACCAATTCTGATATGATAATGCTGATCTAATATTTGCTGATTTATTGGTCTTATACTGAAAAATTAGTTGGAGTTTGTTATCATCAAACAAACATAAACCAGAATCAGTTGTTTTTGACCAATTCTAGCTTCAAAAGAGGAAATGAGTGAGTAGAGGAGTAGAGGGAAGCTGAGATAAGGGAATTTAAAAAGGAAACCAGTTACTATGATTATAAAACAGAAAAGGCAATTCTTGATATTTGCTGTCAGTTGGAACAAGCCATAAATTATATTGCATTTGTTATTCTCCATAACCATTATATTTGTTGTATGTTAAACAAGAATATTCATGCCATATTGGGACATGCTGAAAACAAGAATACTGTAGCAATGTTCCAGCATACCATATGTTCGTATGCCAGTATGAACTGGATCTGGTATTCTTGTTGATCTTCCAGAAAAGGCAACCCTTGGGTAAAATGCAAATTTGATCCTGTTGATCCGGTTTGTAAAGTTTAGGTACCAATCGGAAAGAATGACCGTTTTGGAGCCTTGCTTGTGATCGCTTATGCATTCATAAAGATAAATGACAGCAGATGCAGACTGTTAAACTTAGTCTTCAATTTTGTTTATGCTGTGCTGTTCCTGTTTTGCAGGATTTCTGGTGATCTGCCAAAAGGAACTGACAAGTTGTTCTCGAAACATGCCTACGATCTTCCTGCTACATCACCTGCAACAGTATCAGACCTGATCTCTTCTCGACCTCCCGAGAGAAGGAATCCTATTACTTCTGGATCTTCCAAGGGTAATGCTATTCCTAGTTCTCCCCTACCTTTTGTCCGTTTCTCTTCTAATTATGGTACCTTGAAGACTTTTGGTCCTTTGCTGTAGATCATCAATTCTCTAACTCAACTCTGATTTGAAAAAAAAAAAATGCATACAGAGGGAAAGCGAGAATCTGCAGGGAATCCGGCATCTCAATCTATAGAGACGTCAATCTCCAACAAGAAAGACTTGCGATTTTGTCAAACTTCCTCGGGCAATAATGCAGATGTTATAGAACCTTCATTCAGTGAGATGCTAAAGAGCACTAAAAAGCAGATGCCTGAGCTTGTTGAGACTCTAGAAGCCGGTTCCATTGGTAAGAGTGCGAAAAAAAGGGGGAAGAAAGGGAGGCAAATCGATCCATCGCTCCTTGGATTTAAAGTGCATAGTAACCGTATATTGATGGGTGAAATCCAGCGCCCAGATGATTGAGTGTTGCACCCATTCCAAGCAGTATATGAGGTGGTGCCATTCCAAGCTTTGTACAGGCCCACGTGATTCTTTTCTTCTTCTCTCTTGGCAGATAAAGTTGTAAAGCATGGTTCAGATTTGAAATTCAAGAGTGGCCTCTTTGTATCGGCGGCATGAAACATGTGTACCGATCAGTGAGATCAATACAAGTCGCATCCTGCAGTATAGCCTGCCTTGGAAGTCGAAACTGGCCTGGGCGATCAATAGCCGTGACATTGCTCCCCTCTGCAGTTGATTCACCGGTTCTTGAAAACAGATCCGAGGCTCCTGTCTGCGTTGAAACATGTCTCTTTCACTTCATGACTCTGCCATAGGGACGGGGGTACCTGTGTATAAAGCTCCCGACAATATTGAAATTTTGATGAGAGTTTAAATTTTATTGATGGGAAGGACCGGTATACGAATCGATCTGAACAAATGCCTAAATGATACATCAAATTATAAGTATGTCGTTAGGAGACCAAGCAAAAATTATTTTTGAATTAAGTCGTAGAAGAAAATTAATGAGCTCATTTCTTGGACAGCGCAACATCGATTTTAGTTGTATGATCAAACTAGGATGTACCAACGAGAAGCCTCGCTTGTATCTAGCTACAAAATCGATGGTGCTACTTTCTTGGTGAGAGATATTGAGATTAGATTTACAAGCTACGAGTGCTACTTTCTTGGTGAGAGATATTGAGATTAGACAATATTGATGACACTTTCGAGGGTAGCTTCGAAACACATCGATTTCTCTCGTATTGGAAAACGTTAGTATCATGTAATAAGTTGATATTATTGTACGAAGTCAATTAAGAGTAAGTCACCTACCAATGATGTAAGTTGAAGGGGTATCTACCACTAAAAACTTTGATTTCATAATCTTTGAGCGGGCTCCGTAGAGTTATGTGATCCCAAGGGGCTTGAGTGTAAAGGATATGGATTGTAAGTTTTGAGAGTTAAATAGATTTTTTAAAATGAAATAAAATATAGGATATCAATTAAAATCCTCACATATATCAAAATCCGAGGGCATTCAAGATCTTAACTAAGACCATTAACACATCATCATGATCTTAACTAAGATCATGGTTGGGCATTCAAGATCTTAACTCAGCCTCTTTTCTTGGAAGGTGATATAAATCCACGCTATGTAATTTATACAATCATAACTCCAACCATTTACTACAAGTTCATATCATCGTAAACTAGACTTAACATTCCGAAATTCCAAATAAGAGAGATCTTTTAACACTTTTACAAGGTATATTCATTTCGGTTCATCGACAACATTTCATTACGTACAAAATATACTTATACAATAATAACATAATAACCAATAAGACTTGCCCATAATTCTAAATAGCTCTCCACTGCCTCAGCCCAATTCAAACATCTCAAAGAACGACAAGCTGACTTGAAAGATTTTATATAATAATGGAGTGAGCTAAAAACAGCTCAAGTGACAAAGCATATTCAGAACAAAAGGAATGATTTCAAACAAATAAGATATCATAATGCAAGGCATAATTCAAGAATTTTCAAGATACTATATCATTATATACAAAATCATATGTGTCATGTCATTCGAAACCTATTTGGTTCATAACAAATGGAGCATGGAGTAATTGGAGCATATCAATAGCGTATGAAATGTTCCGGAGCATATCAACGACATATGAAACATTTAGGAACATAACAATAGCAAATGAAACATTTTGGAGTATATCAAAGGCGTATGAAATGTTTCGGAGCATATCAATGACAAATGAAACATTTCGGAACATATCAATGGTATGTGAAGCATTTTGAAGTATATCAATGGCATAGGAAACATTTTGGAGCATATCAATAACGAATGAAACATTTCGGAGCTTATCAACGGCGTATGGAATGTTTCAGAGCATATCAATGACAAATGGGACATTTCAAAATATATCAATGGCATATGGACCATTTCGGAGCATATCAAAGAACGAATACGTAATAGAAGCTCAAACGTCGAATTTGACGTTACATTCATATCATTCTTATCCAAAGCATATATAGAAACACATAACCAAAGCTCTGGATATCATATCAAACATACATAAGGTGAAGTGGGACTATAACATAATATGATACATCCACCAAACATAAGTCTCCCACGTTTGGGAGTTCCATCCACTCACGTCTGCGTGAAGTCATAGGGGCCGACAGAACATCACAAGCTCTATGCATAACTCCCTTTACCATTTCTGGCAAAGGTTCACAATATCCCACAAACACCAGAGTACAAAAGGATAGTATGAACAATTAATAGCACATATCGGAAACACACGCGAAACAACAAAACATACATGTGCCTTTACGAGTCAATACGAAGTAAGCAATAATCTTTCACAATTGTATTCAGATTTGAAAGAAAATGAAAGCAAGAGCATTCAAGGATTCCAAGCAATCACATATAACTCAATTCAAATAAGAAGGTTAGATGAAATCAATTTCCAAAGGAATGAAACCAGAATATACGAAATCGACCAAAGCTTGATTTCTGGTAGAATTCAAGAGACACATTGAATAAATGATTCAAACTATCAATCGTGCTCTAATTTTACTCAGAAAATATATCATTGGAAAGATATTTCAATCTAGCTTCTGATGAAATAAGTTTCGTATGAATCAAGGTTTCCAACAAGGAGTTACCATTGATTTAGTAACCAAAGGTCAAAAACAAAATTACTGTTTTGCAGAATCTGTAGGCTCATTTGAAAACAGAAGTTTGGGCAGGCAAACTTACTCCGAATTCTGAAAATAAGCTATCAAAAGAAATGTTTATGAGTCTATATTTTGATCAAATAGTTTTGTCCAAATCAGAGGTAAATACATGAAGTTATAACCATAACAAGGTAGAAAGGTCAGAATCTCAGAATCTCAGAAATTATTCAAAGCAAATGTAGAGATAAAATTACAGTAAGGAAAGATCAAGATACTTGCAATAGGAAAGATTAGAAAGCTTGCAATAGGAAGGCTCGGAACACTTGCAATAGAAAGGATCGAAACATTTGCAATAGAAAGGATCGAAACACTTGTAGGAGAAAGGATCGAAACACTTGCAATAGAAAAGATAACACTTGCAGGAGAAAAGATTGGGACTTTTACAATAGAAAGGATCGAAACACTTGCCTTTCAAATATTTTGATCCGAAGATCCAAAGAAGGTGTCAGCCCAAATCCTTCGACTTTTCCTCCGTGTCCTCTCCCTGTTTCATTTTCTACATGTCTTCTCTTTTTCCTCCACAACTGTAGCTCATGCAGAACATAGAGGCATAGTCACCTGCTCTCTCTTACTCTCATTCCTTCGTTTTCTTTCCCAAACGCAGCTACCACAGCCATCGCCGCTATCGCTGCCACAGTCACCGCCCCTTCCACCGCACTGCCTTCTTCCTCCATTTCTTTTGCAGACACAGCTGCTGGATACGCAGTCGCTGTCGCCGTGGCCGGAATACCGTCCGCAGCCCCTTTTTTCCCCTTTCCTTTCTTTTCTTTCCCAGCTGCAACTGCCGCAGTCGCAGTCGCAGCCATGGCCGCAGTCACCACAACCGCAGCCTCTTCTTCCTCCCCTGCTTATCTTCCTCTCCTTCTCTTCCAACTGCAGCTGCCACTGCCGCAGCTGCCTCCCCTTCTCCTCTTCCTCTCTTCTTCCCTTTTCCTTTCTCTTCTTCTTCCTTTCCTTCTCTTCTTTCCCAGCTGCACTGCTGCAGTCGCAGCCTCAGCCACGGCCACAGCCTCTTCTTCCTCCCCTGCTCATCTTCCTCTCCTTCTTCTCTTCCAACTGCAGCTGCCATTGCTGCAGCCGCAGCCCCTTCTTCCCCTTCTCTTCTTCCTCTCCTTCCCTTCTTCCTTCCTCTTCCTCTTTCCCTGCCACAGCTGCAGCTGCCACAGCCGCAGCCGCAGATACTTCTTTCCCTTCTCCTCTTCCTTCTCCTTCCTTTCTTCTTCTTCTCTTCTTCTCCTTCCTCCCCTTCTTCTCCCCGATGAACAGCACCTCCTTTCCTCTGTTTCCTCCTGCAGGAAACATAGGTGCCACCTCTTCACCCGCTTCTACTTCTTCTCTTCCTCTTCTTCTTCTTCTCCTTCTTCTTCTCCTCTTCTTCCCTTCTCCTACCCGACACCCCACACCTTCTCACTGCAGCCCATGCCGCAGCCATCCTTCTTTTTTTTTTTTTTTTTCTTTTTTTTTTCTCTTCTTCTTTTTCCTCTTCTTCTTCTTCTCCTCCCCAATGCCCCACACCTCGTCTCCTCTGTTTCCGCCTGCAGGAAACAGAGGTGCTGCAGCCCTAGCTGCTGCCACCTCTCGCTCCTCTCCCACTACCCTCTCTTTTTTTTTCTTCTTCTATTCTTCTCTTCTCCCTCTTCTTCCTCCTCTCTTCTTTTCCCTCTTCTTCTTCTTTTCTTCTTCTCCTCTTCTTCCTTTCTCCTCCCCAACGCCCCACAGCTCCTCGCTGCAGCCCTTGCCGCAGCCACCTCCTCTTTACTTCTTCTTCTTCTCCTCTTCTTCCCTTCTCCTCCCCGACGCCCCACACATGAACTCCTCTGTTTCCTCCTACACGAAACAGAGGTGCTACAACCCTAGCTGCTGCAGCTATCTCTCTTTCCTCTCTTCTTCTTCTTTTCTTCTTTTCTTCTTTTATTCTCTTCTCCCTTTCTTCCTCTCTTCTTCTCCCCACGGTTTTTTTTTTTTAACTTAACAGTTTAGTCCTTAAAATTTCTATATTTACATATAGGTCCTCTGATTTATAAATAAATCTTTATTAATAATGTTCAAAAGTGAGGGATATTACAATGACCTATATCTACTCCACCGATTCCTCTTCCGTCGAGGCAACTGGCATCCATTAAAGATCTTCTTTCAATAGGCGAAGATCAACTATCATTTTACACCCTTTTTCTCCTTTTCACAGGTTTAGGAGACAATATTTTCACTCCCACTTACTCTTTTCATAAACTGCACTAACACTTAGAGCTTTTAGAGGAGGACTCATAAGATTACAATAGCATTTTTCTTTTTTTTTACGCTCAATTCTTGTGTAAGTTAATTAGGGATGAAAGGAATATTTATAGGCCTCAAGTAGATTCAAACTTAGAGCCTAAATGTGTCTCATCCCTGATTTTCAGGATACTAACGGTACCACCGCCTGTAGCACTGACATTGGGTGGTACCACCGCCCAGTCTAGTGGTACCACCGCTTGACACCCTACCACTGGGTGGTACCACCGCCTACAGCACTGATACTAGGTGGTACCACTGCCTAGTCTGATGGTACCATCACCTGACACCCTCCCACAAGGCGGTACCATCGCCTAGTCTGGCAGTAACACCACCTGATAGTTATCTAATATCTGAACCTCTACTCGACGCAAAACCTACCATATGTGTATGACCCTCTAGGCCCAATATCGAGTTGGCCGTGAGTCATACATGTCAAAACTCCTTCAGGCTTAGTGAATTATTATCTCCATAATAATTAACTTTACTCATCGACTACGGACGTACTAGGCCACTACGCCGCAGTCCCCAAACGATACAAGGGAATCCAATCCTTTGGATCTATCTATCCTTAATTACCGTATACTTATAGTCCCTCAACTATCTAATATCCTAGAGACCATATATCAAGTATGGAGTTGTCAAGCCCATATGGTTTCTCCTCGAGTCTCGCTCTAGTCGGATTCTCCCGGAGAATTCTTTCTCTCTCAATTCGAATGACCTTGGCCAAGGATTTGTGTGAGCAAGAATAAACAATATATTCCTCTCGTGATACCAAGGGCGGATGATCCTCTATCGACACTCAATAGCCCTCGTAAGGTTAGCTGTCACTCCCAACAACCAGTTGTACTAGATTTGAAACTTCCAAACCTATAAGTCTAGTATCAAAGAGCGAAGTACTCATATAGGACATCCTTGATGTCTCAAGTCTAAGGACCAGATACACTACTAGGACTACGGAATCGCTATCTAATAATAAGGCATCATCAACCATCCAGTATTCCGTGAGCGGATCAATCGGTGAACTCATTCTCCAATGAGCACCTGCATTATATCCTTAGTGTCCCCACATGAGTAGCTATGAGACCAGCTGCCTCCATCATATGGACAAGTATACAGCACACCAGTCTATCCAGTTATCTCGATGTGACTCTCGAGTAACACTTAACAAAAACTATTTGTTTTTGTTAAAGGGCCTACATTACATGTTTCTCTTGAAAATAAATGTAATTTTTGTGGTAGACATGGTCATTTTGCATATAAATATTTATTTAAAAGGTTTAACTTGCATAAATTGGTTTGGATTCCTAAAAGAATTATAAATGACCATATGCTAAAAATCAAGAAATATAGATATAATCATGAGGGACCCAAAGCTAAATTGGTATATAGAACAAACCCACCCTTTTTGTAGACATCTCTAAAATTGAAAGTTAGGAGCAAAATATGATTTTTTTTATTGTGGATTCTCAAGGCTTATTATCGGAGATCCAACATACTTCACAAAGCACACTAGCCGAAACAAAATGATTTTGAAAATACTTTATGTTTAAATCATGTTTGATGATTTAATGATTTAATTATGCATGATGATTTGAAGTAATAATGATTTTTATGATTTATGGTTTATTGATCTAGATAATTTCTATGACGAAATTTGCTCTTTCGATTTTAAACGATGATGCATATTTTAATTTGGCATAGAAAACTTGGGCATGCTTGTATGAAATCAAATCACATAAATTGAAACATATAAAAAGGGAATACATTTTGAAATTTTCTCTTTCTCTATCTTATCGATTTTTCAATGAGAGATTGATTAATTTATTTATGCCATTTTGAATCTCTTGAAAGTGATTTTGATGATTTGATTATTTGAATTTGAATGAGTTTTATTCTAATCATGATATTGATTTTTCGATATTTGATACTTGAGATATTTTTATAAATCAAGATCTCTTACTTTTTATTCTCGTATGATTCTTGCGTTTTATTTAAGAGGAGATTTTCTATGTGAATCATGAGATTTCTTATACATGAATCAAGATATTCTACCATTCTATTCTCCTATATTTCTTTTCACTATTTGATTTATCCAAATGAATTATAATTTTTTTCTTGATTTTTTCGATATTTGATTCACAACTTGAAAGTTATTTTAGTACTCCCTTATATTCATGAAGTATATATCTCATCACCAAATTAATTTTTCTTGATATTCTTTATGTGATGATTTGATAATTGATATAAAGGGAAATGAACTATGATATTGTATTCTTCCCTTCTTTTTTACAATAACAAAAGGAGAGAAAGTATTGCTCGCTTATATATTTCAAGGAGAAAACTTGCTGGCTTGCATGTTGTAAAATGATGAAAAATTTGCTAGCTTGCATGATGTAAAATTTACTAAAATTGCTAGCTTGTTCATCTCTAAAGAGAAGCAAAGTTTCCTAGCTTGCACATTTCAAGAAGATGAAAAACAAGTTATCTTGCACATATCAAAAGATGAAAAAAAAAAAAAATTTCTGCTAACTTTCATACGTGAAAAACTTGCTAGGTTGCATATTCAAAATTTGCTATCTTACTAGCTTGCATATCTAAAAACTTGCTACTTGCACTTCTCCTTTTTGTTGATAATAAAGGGAGAGAAGGTATGATGATAATCATGCATATTATGTCTAAAATGATTTGAAATTATGTATGATGATTTGGAATCATGCATATAAAGATGGTTTTGAAAATATACATGATAAATAGGTATTATGCATGCAATACTCATGATTTTGAATGATGTATACAATGATGAATGTAATGACTTGTTACACATGATTATTTTGATATGACATGTTTGCTAGTCATATGTGCCCTGCAAGCTAATCACATAAATAATGGCACATGTGACTTGACACGTAATCTTTTTACTTATTATTATTATATGATATTTTATTACTTTATATTGCCTATTGCTTGAATATATTGTGATGTCCATGGATCTTTGCAATGGGAATCGGATCATGTTGAGATCACGATAATGAGACCGATTCACCTTTAACACGGATTCTAAATAATCTCGGTCATAGGTTACTCAAGAGGGACATCTAGATAACTGGACAGACTTATATGCTGTATACCCATCCATATGATGGATGTAGTTGGTCTCATAGCTGCTCATATGGGGATACTAGTGATACAATACAAGTGCTCATTGGAGAATGAGTTCACTGATTGATCCACTTAAAGAATATTGGATGGTTGATGATATCTTATTGTCAAACAGTGATTCTGTAGTCCTAGTGATGTATCTGGTCCTTAGACTTGAGACACCAAGGATGTCCTATATGAGTACTCCACTCTTTGATACCATACTTTTAGGTGTAGAGGTTACAGATCTAGCACAACCGATCATCAGGAATGGTAGCCAACCATATGAGGACTATTGAGTGTTGATATAGGATCATCCGCTCTCAGTGTTATAAGAGGAATATTCCATGTATTCTTGCTCAGACAAATCCCTGGCCAGGGTCATTCGGATTGAGAGAGAAAAAGTTCTTTGAGAGAATATGATTAGAGCGGGACTCAAGTAGAAACCGTATGGGTCTAATAGTGCCATGCCCGGTATACAGTCTCTAGGATATTAGATGGATGAGGGACTATAGGTACACGATAACTAAGGACAGACAAGTCCAATTGATTGAATTCTCCCATATTTTCTAGAGACTACGGCGTAGTGGTCTAGTACGTTCGTAGTCAATGAGTCAAGTGAATTATTATGGAGATAATAATTCACTGAGCTAGAAGGAGTTCTGATAGGTATGACTCATGGCCAGCTCGATATTGGGCCTAGAGGGTCACACACATATGGTAGGTATTGCGATGAGTAGAGGTTCGGATATGAGATAACCTTTGGAGCCCCTATCTTATTGGATATCCAATAAGCCCCTGAATTATTGGATCCTATGGATGAGATACAATAAGAGCCAATGAGAGATTATTGGATAGAGATCTACTAATCTAATAGGCTTGGATAGTTGGATAGAGATCCAATACCCAATAGGGCAGGATCCATTAGGGTTAAGTTTATAGGGGACCTCTATAAATAGGAGGGAACCAATGGTTCATAGGCTAGAGCCTCTTTTGGATTGCCACATCCTATTCTCCTCTCCCCTTCTCCTCCTCAAATAGTAGGTCTGGAGACTTGAGGAGCATCGTCGCAGCCCTATTATGTGGATCACCACTAGAGAGGAGGATGCTTGACCTCCTTCATCCTCTCCTAAAGATCTGCAGGGATTCAAGGATATACGACCTCCTAAGGTAACACAATCTTTAATATTCACAGTTCTAAGTTTTGTGAGTTTTGCGCACCAATCTTCGCACGATGACGAACACATCGATGGAAAATTTTGGGATTTTATTTTTATGTTCTTCCGTTGTGCATGTAATGAGGCCCTTTAGATTCCTTACAATATTGAGGTTCTATCAATATGGCATATTGATAGAGGGAGTTTAGTTAAACTTCATCATCAATTGGTTGTCATCATAAAAAAGGTGAAGATTATTGAATCTCGAATTTTGATGATTAAATCAATTGATAAGTTTATGACCTAATATGTATTGTGAGTAACGCAGGACTAACTTCGATCATGGAGAGACAATTTGACTAAAGCAGAAATAATCAATGTTGGGCCGAAGTGAAACATGCTAGAAGATTTGATGTTGAGTCGAAGGATCGGTCGACGTATCGACAGAAGACTTCGTGCCATGAGTTCAGGCATCGGGCTAAGAAGATCAAACATTGTGCCAAGAAGATCAAATGTTGCGGGAAGATAACATGCCGATTGGGCAATATGCCGAAGGAAAGGATAATGCGTCGAAGGGTTGGACGAAGCGTTGGATGAACCGATGACATGTCAGATAATATATGATTAATGCTTTGTAATAATTTGTCTAGATCAAGTTAGTTTAGGTCTAATTGAGTTGATATTGGGGTGAAACAATTCCAACTCAATTAGAGGCCGATTGGATCTAAATCAGGACTAAATTGGGCTTACTATTTGGCCCATTCAGTGTCATATAGTAGGGTCTGGCAGTGGTACCACCCAGACATAGTCTTCAAGATTGTGTCAAGGAGTGGTACCGTCGAATTGGGCGATGGTACCACCCAGATACAGTCTTCAAGACTGTGTCAAGCGACGGTATCGCTAAACTAAGTGGTGGTACCGCCCAAACACAGTCTTCAAAAACCTAGGGATTTAAATTTTGGCTCCATGTTTTGAAGCCATTTAGAGTCTATAAATGCCCCTCAAATTTTTGGTTGGAAAACACATGAAAATAGAGCAAAAACTCTATGATTCCAAGGTTATAAACTCTTTTAAGTATAGAGTCCCCCCTCCTCTAAGAGCTTAGTGATAGTCCTAAGGGAGGTGTGTGAGGGAACACTTGTAAAAGAGGGGTATAAAGGTTCTCTCCTGAACTTGAGAAAATGAGAAAGTGTGTAAGGGTAGTTAATCTTTACCCATTGGAAAGAAGATTGGTAGTGGAAATCGGTGGTCTGAGTGAAGAGATATCGGGAGTGGACATAGGTCATGACGATTGAACCACTATAAATCCAGTATACTCGGTTTGCATTTCTGTTTTACTTTTTATTCTCATATTACAAACTAATTTACTTACTACTTTCACTATACTTACAAATGCGCTTTCAAGTTAAAGTCATCTTTCTGATACGATTTTATCGGATAAGATTTTCGAATCAACGTAACTTTTACGAAAGCACTAATTCACCCCCTCTCTTAATGCTGATTTGGTCCTAACAGAGTTATCTATATACTTCATATAGCGATCGATCTCATCCTCGCTTGCCCCTTCCTCAAGCGTAAGCATCACTGTATCAAGTAGGTACATAATTTTCGAAGCTAATCTGTATAATTTAGACCAGTGAGATTGTTGACATCAAGTATGCTAAAAAAGGGATTTAAAAGAGATTTTTTAAAAAAAATAAATATGTAGCAGAAATAAATAACATATAAATTTTATAAAAAAAATAAACAATCAAGATATGAACTTTTATCTTAATATACTCCCACTATTTTCTCGCAAAACATATAACTCCCTCCAATATGTGAATCGGAGACCCCCGGCAGATCTCTAATGTGGATCGGGATCCAATCGACATCTTAACGTAACCTTGAGAGACTCGACCAATCACGCTAAGCCCGAAAATGTAAGCAACTCTTGCCAATCACAACTCCTTGTGACTCATGTCCTGTTCGGCCTCCGAACCACCATGGTCAAGAGAGACTCGACCAACCAAGATGTTCGATTAAGTCAACACCATCATTACAAGATGAGTCTAATTCGATGATATACCCTCAAGGGACTCGACCAAGCATTCCATGTCCTCAGGTCACCGATAACATGATATTCATCATTGTGCAAAGATTAGTGTGAAAAACCCGTAAACCAAAATTAAGTATATAAAAGATTATATTTTACCTAGAGAGATAGTATATCCCTAAATCTCTGCATATTTGTAGGAGAGGATGAAGGAGGTCAAGCGTCCTCCTCTCTAGTCATGATCCACACAATAGGGCTACAACGACGCTCCTCAAATCGCTGCCTAAATCTCCACACCTGCTATCTGAGGAGGAGGAGAAGGGATGAGGAGAATAGGAGGTGACAACCAAGAAGCCTCTAGCCTATGGGTGTTTGGTTCCCTCCTATTTATAGAGCCCCCTATCAACTTAACCCTAATGGATCATACCCTATTGGGTATTGGATCTGCATCCAATTACCTAAGCCTCTTAGATTAGTGGATCTCTATCCAATAATCTCTCATTGGCTCTTATTGGATCTCATTCATAGGATCCAATAATCCAGGGACTTATTGGATATCCAATGAGATAGGGGCTCTAGCGGATATCTCATATATGAAGCTCTACTCATCACAACGCCTACCATATATGTGTGACCCTCTAAGCCCAATATCAAGTTATCCGTGAGTAATACCTATCAGAACTCCTTCTAACTCGGTGAATTATTATCTCCAAAATAATTCACTCGACTCATCGACTACGAACATATCAAGCCACTACGTCGTAGTCCCCAGATGATACAGGGGAATCCAATCCATTAAACCTATATGTTCTTAGTTACTGTGTATTTATAGTCTCTCATCCATCTAATATCCTAGAGATCGTACATCTGACATGGTGTTGTCAGACCTATACAATTTCTACTCGAATCTCGCTCTAATTAGATTCTCCTAGAGAGCTCTTTCTCTCTCAATCCAAATGACCTTAGTCGAGGATTTGTCTAAGCAAGAATACATGAAATATTCCTCTCATCACACTGAGAGTGGATGATCCTCTATCGATACTCTATAGCTCTTGTAAGATTGGCTACCACTCCCGATGATTGGTTATGCTATGTCTAGATCTTCCAAGCCTATAAGTCAAATATCAAAGAGTGGAGTACTCATACATGACATCCTTTGTGTCTCAAGTCTAAGGACCAGATATTTGGTACTACGAAATCGATGTCTGACAATAAGGCATCATCAACCATCTAGCATTCCATAAGCAAATCAATCAGTGAACTCATTCTTCAGTGAGCACTTGCACTATAGCCCTAGTATCCCCACACGAGCAGCTATGAGACCAGTTATCTCCATCATATGGATGGGTATACAGCACACCAGTTGGTCTGGTTATCTTAAGTTACCTATGATTAGAATTATTTTAGGTCTATCTTTTAAGGTGAATCGGTCTCATTATCGTGATCTCATCACAATTCGATTCCCATTGCACAAATCCATGGACATCACAATGTGTGATAAAATATATATATATATATATATATATATATATATATATATATATATATATATATATATATATATATATATATATATATATATATATATATATATATATATATATATATATATATAGTGATAAAATATCAAAATATAATAAGTAAAAAGAATATGTATCATGTCACATGTGTCATCACTCACGCGATTGGCTTATAGAGTACTTATGACTAACAATACACATATATATCTAGTAGGTGTATCGATAATCATATATCATATGAGCAATCATACTAAATGATCATGAACCACAGTCTAATATGATCAGGCCTGAGCTAGTAGGCCTAATCTCTCACATCAATATCTATGTGTGTAGCGGCGTATTTTCATGCCCTGTAATCATCCATCTCGTCCTCGTCGGTTCCATCGGCATCTCGATGCATCTCCATGTATTGTGATCGTCCGTCTCGGGTGTCCCGCTATCGCTTCCATGCTCCCTCTACACCTCCTTATGTAATTACAACTTAATCACAAGCACGCAGACTCGATAATAAACGAGAAATAAATTGGATGCTCGTAGGCCCCAATAATAATAATCATATCACATATACACACACATCACATAGTCTATGATCATCCATCCAAATCACACATTACATATACACATCACCATGTAGGACTACTAGATGATGATAATAATGATAATAATAATAATAATAATAATAATTAATTAATTAATTAATTAATTAATTAATTAATTAAACTACTAGTTCATCCGTCCACATCACCTTGAGGTTTGGCTGAAGGCTGCTTGTAGACTTCGCCGAGAGCATAACATGCTGCTCTCGGCCTGGCCAAAGGCAACAAGGCCGAGAGTAGCAAGGGGGCTCTTGGCCTAAGGGTTGGTAGCCCTTGCAGTCAAGAAACCCTAGCCGTAGGACTACCTTGGGCGGCCAGGATTCCCTGGCCCCCAAGGTTACCTCTACAACTAGGAAACCCTAGCTATAGGGTGAGCATGGGCGACTAGGAAACCCTAGCTGCCACCTTGTCCCATGGGGCTAGGAGTCTTGGCCGCCATGGACTCTTGGTCAGCTAGGAAACCCTAACGGCCTATGGTACCCCCTACAGCGAGGTTTCCTAGCTGCAAGGGCTGCCAACCCCCAGGCCAAGAGCCCCTTGCTACTCTCAGCCTTGCTACCTTTAGCCAGGCTGAGAGCAGCATGTTTTGCTCTCGACTAAGTTTCCAAGTAGCCTTCAACCAAATCGCAGGGCAGCAATAGTTGCTACCCTTTTCCCTCTATTCTGTAACAACAAATTTACTAACAAATCATTGATTTAAAACACCTTTTAACAGGGAGAAGATGTGCAGTTCAGATATCAAAAACTATGACAAAATTCACAACAATTGAGTAAAACAATTTTATGCGATTGAACACAACACATATAGTTTAAAAGTCAATCTTTTGCATGAGCAACCTAGCTCTGATACTACTGTTGGGAAATCTTAGTTAATATTACATGTGCAGTGAAAAAACAGAAACAAAAAACATATATTTCCTGCAGAAAAATGTTTCTTATTGTCATAAAAAATTGGTGCATAAAAACCCGCAAAATCAAAAAATTACGCGTACATAGGACATTCTATTACCTAGGGAGATTGTATATCCCTGAATTTCTATAGATCTGTAGGAGAGGATAAAAGAGGTCAATAGTCCTCTCTAGTAGTGATACATATGGTAGGGACTACGAAGACGCTCCTCAAATCGTTGCACAATCCTTCTCGCAATATGCACCATGTAATCAAGAAGGGACTACCCCTTCTTACTATCCACACACCCCAAAGAGGGGCTGCAGGTTAAGGAGGTGAGAGAGAGAGGAGAGAAAGATGTGACAACAAAAAAAAACCTAACTTTTGGCCCTTTGGTTCCCTCCTATTTATAGAGATCCCCTATCAACTTAACCCTAATGGATCCTGCCCTATTGGGAATTGGATCTCTATCTAATTACCCAAGCCTCTTAGATTAGTGAATCTCTACCTAATAATCTCTTATGAGCTCTTATTGGATCTCATATATAGGATGCAATAATTCAGGGGCTTAATGGATATCCAATAAGATAGAGGCTCCGACGGATATCTTATATCTGAACCTTTACTCATCGTAACACCTACTATATATATGTGACCCTCTAGGCCTAATATTGAGCTAGCCATGAGTCATACATATCAGAACTTCTTCTAGTTCAGTGAATTATTATCTCTATAATAATTCACTCGACTCATCGATTGCGGACGTACTAAGCCACTACACCGCAATCCCCAAACGATATAGGGGAATCCAATCCTTTGGACCTATCTATCCTCAATTACCATGTACCTATAGTCTCTTATCTATGTAATATCCTAGAGATTGTATACCGAGTATGATGCTATCAGGCATAGACGGTTTCTCCTCAACTCTCGCTCTAATCGGATTCTCTCGAAGAACTCTTTCTCTCTTAATCTAAATGACCTTGGCTACGGATTTGTTTAAGTAAGAACACATGGGATATTTCTCTCATGATACCGAGAGTGGATAATCCTCTATCGACACTCAATAACCCTCATAAGGTTGGCTACCACTCCAGATGATCAATTGTGCTAGATCTGGTACTTCCAAATCTCAATGACCTTGGCTACGGATTTGTTTAAGTAAGAACACATGAGATATTTCTCTCATGATACCGAGAGTGGATAATCCTCTATCGACACTCAATAACCCTCATAAGGTTGGCTACCACTCCCGATGATCAGTTGTGCTAAATCTGGTACTTCAAAGAGTAAAGTACTCATACAGGATATCCTTAGTGTCTCAAGTCTAAGAATCAGGTATACCACTGAGATGACAAAATCATTGTCAAACAATGAGGTATCATTAACCATCCAGCATTCCGTGAGCGGATCAATCAGTGAACTTATTCTCCAATGAGTACCTGCAATATAGCCCTTGTGTCCCCACATGAGCAACTATGAGACCAATCGCCTCTATCATATGGACGGTTATACAGCACACCAATCTATCCAGTTATCTCGATGTTCCTTTTGAGTAACCTATGACCAATACTATTTAGGGTCTGTGTTTAAAGGTGAATCGATTACATTATCGTGATCTCATCATGATCTGATTTTTATTGCACAGATCCATGGATATCACAATATACTTATACATCAAGCAATATAAAGTGATAAAATACCAGAATAATAATAAGCAAAAAAAGTGCAGGTCATGTCATATGTCTCATCACTCATGTGATTAGCTTGTAGGGCACCTATGACTAGCACATATATCCCTTAAAACCTACAAATCTGTGAGAAAGAATGAAGGAGGTCAATTGTCCTCCTCTTTAGTAGTGATTTATATGACAAGGGCTACGAAGATGCTCCTCAAATCATTGCATAATCCTACTTTCCACGCGATCAAATTGCTACACAATCCTCTTTTCCTCAGATTATTGCATAATCGTTGTGAACTCATACTCATTGCAGTACATATCATATGTGTATGGCCCTTTAGGCCCAATATTGAGTTAGTTATGAGTCAAACCTATCATAACTGCTTCTAGCTCAGTGAATTATCATCTCCATAATAATTCACTCGACTTATCGATTACAGACGTACTAGGCCACTACGATGTAGTCCCTAGATGATATAGGGGAATCCAATCCATTGGACCTATCTGTCCTCAGTTACTATGTATCTATAGTCTCTCATCTATCTAATATCTTAGAGACCATATACTGGGCATGGTGCTATCAGGCCTAATCGGATTCTCTCGGCGAACTCTTTCTTTCTCAATCCGAATGACTCTAGCTAGGGATTTGCCTAAGAAAAAAAAATATAGGATATACCTCTCATGACATTAAAAGTGGATGATCCTCTATCGATACTTAATTTCCCACGTAAGGTTGACTACCACTCCCGATGATCGACTATGCTAGATATAGAACCTACTGACCTATAAATCTAGTATCAAAGAGCGAAGTACTCATATCGAGCATCCTTGGTGTCTCAAGTCTAAGGACCAAATACATAACTAGGATCATAAAATCGCTATCTGATAATGATGTATCATTAACCATATAGCATTCTGTGAGTAGATTGATCAATGAACTCATTCTCTAGTGAGCACTTGCATTGTATCCCTAGTATCCCGACACAAGCAACTATGAGACCAGCCGCCTCTATCATATAGATGGGTATACAATACACTAGTCTGTCTAGTTATTTCGATGTCTCTCTCAAGTAATCTATGACTAGGATTATTTAGGGTATGTATTTAAAGGCGAATCAGTCTCATTATCATGATCTCATCACAATCTGATTTTGATTACATAGATTTATAAATATCACAATATATGCAACATGCAATATAAAGTGATAAAATA
Organism: Musa acuminata AAA Group; assembly: GCF_036884655.1. Classification (NCBI taxonomy): domain Eukaryota; kingdom Viridiplantae; phylum Streptophyta; class Magnoliopsida; order Zingiberales; family Musaceae; genus Musa; species Musa acuminata. The sequence continues at coordinate 23,699,093 of NC_088341.1, forward strand.
TCAATAATAGTAATAAGTAAAACGACTACATAATATGTCACGTGTGCCATCACTCACGTGATTGGCTTGCAAGGCACCTATAAATAGCATTTCAATATCCATACAAATACTTCAAACTTTACTATTAAGGGAGTTCTTATGTAGGAGGATTACTCGATGGCCTATAAGAGTCATAAGCTCAACAAGACTAAGCAACGATATCCAATACATGAGAAGTATATGACAATAGTGGTTCATTGTCTTTGAGTTTGGCAGCACTATCTTCTCGAAATATGAATTATGCTAAAAATGGATAACATTGCATTGAGTTACTTCCAAAATCAAAGGAAGATCTCTCTAAAGCAAACATGGTGGTGGGATTTCATGATTGAATTTGATATGGCAAAAGAATATAAGCTCGAAAAAAAAAATATCATGGCCAATGCATTGAGTAGGAAAGTAAAGTTGGCGAATGCCATGTAACTAGAAAATAGAGGCCAAGCAAATCAGCTGTGTTAGGATCGGAGCGGCACTAAGAGGGAGGGGGGGGTGAATTAGTGTAGCGGATTAAAACTTGTAAGTTTGAAAATGATTTCGTAAATGCGTAGAGATTTCGATTCAACAAAGAATGACTTGGTAAAAGTAGCTTGAGTAAAGTAAGGAGATGAAAACCAAAAGCTTGCTGCTATATAAATAATGGTTTCAGAAAGGTAAACACTCACACATTCAAGGAACACACCAATTTAAAGTGGCTCGATCAAACGACCTACATCCACTTGCGAAGCCTTCTTCGATGAGGCTCCCAACTTCTACTAGCAAATTACTTTGAAGGGGAAGGACAAATACCCCTCTTACAACCTTTTACAAGTGGTTCCCACTCTTACAAATTTTTAAAGAGAAAGAGGAAGGTGAACACTTAAGCTATTGAAAACAAGACTTGCTAAAGACTTTGCTGAGGCTTTATCTCAATCTCTAACTTCTCAAAGGTTGTGTTATCTACTGAGAATTAAGGGATATTTATAGACCCCAAGAGGATTCAAATTTGGGCTCCAAATTTGAATTAATTTTGGGTTTCTCGGTGCTGGCGGTGCCACCGTTTGTCAGTGGCGGTGCCACCGCCTGTCAATGTCTAACACTGATAGTGTACTGGCGGTGCCACCACCAGACCTCTCGGGTTCTGGGTGATGCCACTGCCTAGTCCAATAGTTTGCTGGCGGTGTCACCACCGGAACTCTTGGGTTCTGGGCGGTGCCACCGCCTAGACTATTTTAGCTCACTAGTTAGGCTCCAAACATGGCCCAAACCAGTCCAAACTTGGGCCCAATTGGCCCCTAACCGGGTTATAGGATTAACCCTTAATTCTAACCCTAATTACATGTAAACTATAAAATTAAGACATAGTCCTAAGCAAGTTTGTAACTAGCAACGTCGAGTTTCCTTCTGGCGAGCTTTTCGGTAAACTTCCGACGGACTTCCGATACACCCTCGGATTTCTTCCAGTGGACTCCCAACAGGCTCCTGGTCTTGTGGCGAGTTTAGCGAGTCTTTGGCAAGTAGCTGACCTTCTCGGTGATCTCCATGAACCTCCAACGATCTCTCCAGTGGACTTTCGAAACTTTGGCAAGTCCCCAATTTCTTCTCGGTTGGTTCCGACAGCACTTCTGACGAATCTTCAGACTTTCGGCGGACTCTCGAACACCCATCAAACTTGACTCCGGTAGACTTGCTTTATGTCTTCAAACTATCATAGTTAATCATGCACACTTAACTCAATAATATGGATTAGATCAATTAACTCATCAATTGATTTCATCATCAAAATCCGAGATTCAACAATCTCCCTTTTTTTGATGATGACAATCAATTGATGACGAAGTTAAACGTAACTCCCCCTATCTACATGCCATATAATGAGAAGATAAAAACTCTTGAATTCAATTTCTTTGAATTCAAGCCTAAACCGATAAGTTCTATCCATTGAACTTATCGTTATTTTCTATAAGCATGAGCAAATACAAAACTTCTTATTTCTCATAATTTTAAGCTATGAAAATTATTTTCAAGTCGAATGATAAAAGACAATTATCATTTCGACAAGAGATATGAACTTTCATCATAAATCTCATGATATAAATGTAAGGCATGATTTCATATGCTCATGAGATAAAATGACAATCAATCTAAAAACTTTCATATTGCGATATTCTCAAAAAAGTTTTGCAATGCATATAAGACATTTGCATTACACAACATATTAGCTTTTGCAATTCATATAAGTCATGCTATCACATTTGTGATGCATATAAGACATTTGCATTACACAAGCTTTTGCAATTCATATAAGTCATGCTAACACATTTGCGATGCATATAAGACATTTGCATTACACAACATATTAGCTTTTGCAATTCATATTTTGCACAAGTCATCAATCTTTTGCATATTCTTCTCCCCCTTTGTCATCAACAAAAAGGAGATGAGGTTTTAAGCATAAAACTCGTGATCATTGAAGCCATTCATAAAATCATCTCATAAGAAAAAAATCATGAAAAGGAGATGACAAAATTGACAAAGCTTCAACTTGGCATTAATATTGATCATTCAAGGAAGACATCAAATCATCCAAAATAACATGAAGGAGCCATCAAAATATTGACAAAATTTCAGAAAGAAACATCCAATATCAAATACTAGGATAATGTCAAACGCATGTCAAGGTAGCATAGAGGTTTGCAATAATAAGAAAGAAGTCAAATCCATGAAAATCGAAAAGATGATGAAAATTTTTTGAAAAATATATACAATCAAGCTCATTCACAAGGATAATTCAACATGCCTAATTCCCTTCTAATAAAGTCAAATTGATCTTCATTTAAAGCTTTTGTGAAAATATCCACTAATTGATGCTTTGAATATGCTTAGTTCTAGAGTGTTGAATTGGATTTTTGGTTAGACAAATAGCACTTGTATTATCACATTTTATGGGAATGTTCTTTAAGTAAATTCCATAGTATTCCAATGTATTTTTCATCCAAACAACTTGTGCACAGCATGCACTTGTAGCTATGTATTCGGCTTACACCGTAGATAGTGCAACCGAATTTTATTTCTTAGAAGTCTAAGAAACAAGTGCATGTCCTAAAAATTTACATGTTCTGGATATGCTTTTTGTATTTATGCTACATCCGCCAAAATCGGCATCTGCATAAGCTATTAAATCAAAATTATCGGATTTTGGATACCATAATCCTAAATTAGGAGTTCCTTTAAGATAATCTAAGGATTCTTTTAACACTTTTAAGATGAGACAATTTAGGATTAGCTTGAAACCTAGCATAAAGTCCTACACTAAATATGATATCCGGTCTAATTACGGTGAGGTAAAGTAAACTACCAATCATTCCCCTATATATTTTTTGATCAAAGCTTTCACCACTTTCATCCATGTCTAACTTAGTGAAAGTACTCCTAGGAGTGTCTATAGCTTTTGAATCATCCATGTTAAATCATTTTAACAATTCTAATGTATATTTAGATTGATTAAGAAATATACCATTACTAAGTTGTTTAATTTGCAATCCTAAAAAGAAGGTTAATTCACCCAATAGACTCATTTCAAATACATGACTCATACACTTGGAAAATAATTCACATAGTGATTCATCCGAAAAACCAAAATAATATCATCAACATAAATTTGAACAATAAGAAAATTATTTTCAAAATGTTTGATAAACAATATAATATTAACCTTACCTTTTATAAAATTATTTAAAATAAGAAAGGAACTAAGCCTTTCATACCAAGCTCTATGAGCTTGTTTTAAGCCATAGAGAGCCTTAGTCAATCTAAATACATAATTAGGAAGAAGATAATTTTCAAATCCGGGAGGTTGTTCAACATACACTTCTTCATAAATAAAACCATTCAAGAAAGCACTTTCGATATCCATTTGAAATAGTTTAAAATTATTACTGCTAGCATAGGCAAGGAGCATCCTAATAGCTTCTAATCTTACCACAGGAGCGAAGGTCTCTTCGTAGTCGATACCTTCTTCTTGGTTGAAACCTTTGGCCACTAGTCTAGCCTTGTTTCTAACCACGATACCGCATTCATCTTGCTTGTTTCTAAAGACCCATTTAGTACCAATGACTAAATGATCACTAGGCCTAGGAACAAGCTTTCATACCTCATTCCTTTCAAATTGGTTCAATTCCTCTTGCATTGCAATAACCCATGAATCATCTTTCAAGGCTTCGTCAATGCATTTAGGTTCAATTTGAGAAAGAAATGTGGCGTTAGCACAAAAATTCTTGAAGGAAGAATGAGTTTGAATCCCTTTTGATGTACCTCCTATAATTAGCTCCTTTAGATGAGCATCTACATACTTCCATTTCTTGGGTAAGAAAATTTCGAAAAAAGATGCATCCAAGTTGCTATTTTGAGGAGGGGGTTCATTTAAATTCAAATTATCAAAACCAAGATCATCATCAAAATTATTTTTCTTTAACTCAGAAATTTCATTAAAAACTACATGAATATACTCTTCTATAACTAAGGTTCTTTTGTTAAAAATACGAAAATCTTTAGAAACGGAAAAGTAACCAAGAAAGATGCCTTCATCGGATTTAGCATCAAATTTTCCTAAGGCATCATTTTCATTCAAAATAAAACATTTGCAACTGAAAACATTAAAATAAGAAACATTTGGTTTTTTGTTATTCCATAATTCATATGGAGTTTTTAATAGAGATTGTCTTATTAGAACCCGAATCTGAATTAACGGCTTCGGCCCAAAAATACTTAGGTAGACTATATTCATTTAACATGGTTCTTGTCATTTCTTATAAATTTTTATTTTTTCTTTCAGCTATCCCATTTTGTTGAGGATTTCTCGAAGTGGAGAATTTGTGATTATATCCATTGGATTCACAAAAACTTTGGAAGTCACGGTTTTGAAATTCGCCACCGTGTTCACTCCGAATTGATGAAATCATGAAGCCTTTTTCATTTTGAGTAAGTTTACAAAATTTAGAAAAATATTTGAAATAATCACTTTTGTAAGCCAAGAAATAGGTCCAAGTGTATCTACTATAGTCATCTATAATTACGAAGGCATATTTGCTTCCTCCTAGACTCGTTGTGTCAATTGATCCAAATAAGTCTAAATGGATCAATTGCAATGGTCTAGTGGTGCTAATTTGATTTTTTGGTTTGAAACTAGTTTTTATTTGTTTTCCTAGTTGACAAGCATCACACACTTTGTTCTTAACAAACTTTATATTGGGAATCCCTCGTACTAACTCTTTAGATGAAATCTTAGATATTAGTTTCATACTTGCATGACCTAATCTCCTATGCCAAAGTCAAGCATCATCATTTAAAACGGAAAAGCACATTTCATTATTAAGTTCATCAAGGTTGATGGTATAGACATTATTTTGTTTTAAGGCAATCATTGATATGTTATTGTTTGGTTTTTCAATAATTCACACATTAGATTCAAATCTAACGATGTAATCTTTATCGCATAATTGACTAATGATTAAGATATTATGTTTCAATCCATCAACTAGCAACACATCATCAATTGAAAAACTTAATTTGTTACCTATGGTTCCCTTGCCAATGATTTTACTTTTGTTGTTGTTTCCGAAGGTGACATACTCTTATTCTTTGCTAGTGAGCATAGAGAAATGAGATGGATCTCTGGTCATGTGCCTTGAGCATCCATTATCAAGACATCATCTCTTGCTCCTAGCTTGTGAGTTTGTCTACAAAAGAGGATGGTTTCTAGGTACCCATTTGATTTTGAGTGCCTTAAAAATTGATCTACTAATTTTGTCATTTATCATTGAATTATTTATAGTTTCTTTAGGAACCCATATCAACTTATGTGGACTAATTTTCCTAGATAGACATTTGTAAGCAATATGTCCAGATTTACAACAAAAGTTACATTTCAAATGAGGTGAAACATGTAATATGGGTCCTTTAATGAAGGTGGTAGGATTTTGGTGAGATTCTCTCATAAAACTAATTCCACTTCTATTTACGACGTGACCCTTGTTTGCATGGATCATGTCTAAGCCTTTGCTACCGACCTTAAACTTGTTTGAGGTCTCTTTAAGTAGCAAATTCTCATCTTTTATTGCTTCTAAGTGTTCACACTTAGTACATGGAGGAGTTCGAAGATTATCAAGCATCTTTTTTAGTAAGGCATGCTCTTTCTTTAATAGATTGAACTTTTACTTATAGTTCTACACTCATCAAATCACATACCTCTCCTCCTAAAGCCATTAGCGTAAAGTTTGCCTCCTCTTTGTTGCTAGCTTCTTCATTCTCGGAATCACTTGAGTCATCCCAAGTCACTTTTAAAGCTTTCTTCTTTTTCGGTTGCTTCTTCTTGGCTTGGGGGCATTCATTTTTGAAGTGCCCCGGCTTCTTGCATTCATAGCATATTACTTGGTCCTTTTTATGTTCAAGTTTATTTTTGGTATCATTTTTAAATTTGTTCTTTCTTATAAATTTTTAAAATTTTTAAGTTAAAAGTGCAATGTCATTATCACTGTCCTCATCACTTGATGTTCCTTTCAAGTGATCTTCTTGTGTTTTAAGTACCATATCCTTCCTGTTCTTTGGAAGGGGGTTCTCGAGCTCTTCATGAGTATATCACGTCATTTCGTAGGTCATTAGAGACCCAATAAGTTCTTCGAGAGGAAATATTTTAAGGTCCTTGGTCTCTTAAATGGCCGTAACTTTTGGATCCCAATTCTTTGAAAGGGGTCTTAAAATTTTAGTTACTAGTTCAAAGTTAGAAAAACCTTTACCAAGAGCTTTGAGTCCATTGATGACATCTGTGAAATGGCTGTATATGTCTTTGATGGACTCACTTGGTTTCATCCAAAAAATTTCGTAAAAATGCACAAGTTATGCCTTTATGAGTGACCTCAAGAGTTCTCCAAATATCAAAAGCCGAATTACAAATCGAAACGCGATTAAATTCATTTTTGTCAAGTGCACAAAACAAGGCATTCATAGCCTTTGCCTTTACAACAAAAACCTTCTTCTCCGATTTATCCCATTCGCTCATCAGAAGAGAAGATTTTTGAAATCCATTTTCGACAATATTCCAAAGCTCAAAATCCATGGAAATAAGGAAGATCCTCATACGAGTCTTCCAATATGTGTAATCTGACCCATTAAACATAGGCAGACGTGTAATAGAGTGACCCTCTTGCATGCCGGAGTAAGCCATCTCTCTTGGGTATTAAACCAAATATGAGAGTGAGCCTCACTCTGATACCAATTGTTACGATCGGAGCGGCATTAAGAGGGGGGGGGGGGGGGGTGAATTAGTGCAGCGGATTAAAACTTGTAAGTTTGAAAATAATTTCGTAAATGCGTAGAGATTTCGATTCGACAAAGAACGACTTGGTAAAAGTAGCTCGAGTAAAGTAAGGAGATGAAAACCAAAAGCTTGTTGCTATGTAAATAACGGTTTCAGAAAGGTAAACACTCACACATTCAAGGAACACACCAATTTAAAGTGGTTCGGTCAAATGACCTACATCCACTTGCGAAACCTTCTTCGATGAGACACCCAACTTCCACTAGAAAATCACTTTGAATGGGAAGGACAAATACCCCTCTTACAATCATTTACAAGTGGTTCACACTCTTACAGATTTTCAAAGAGAAAGAGGGAGGTGAACACTTAAGCTATTGAAAATAAGACTTGCTAAAGACTTTGCTAAGGCTTTATCTCAATCTCTAACTTCTCAAAGGTTGTGCTCTCTGCTGAGAATTGAGTGGTATTTATAGACCCCAAGAGAATTCAAATTTGGGCTCCAAATTTGAATTACTTTTGGGTTTCTCGGTGCTGGCGGTGCCACCGCTTGTCAGTGTCTGACATTGACAATGTACTGGCGGTGCCACCGCCCAGTCCAGCAGTTTGCTGGCAGTGTCACCGCCAGAACTCTCAGGTTCTGGGCGGTGCCACCGCCTAGACTATTTCAGCTCACTGGTTGGGCTCCAAACTTGGCCCTAACTACTCCGAACTTGGGCCCAATTAGCCTCTAACCGAGTTATAAGATTAACCTTTAATCCTAACCCTAATTATATGCAAACTATAAAATTAAGACATAGTCCTAAGTAAGTTTTTAATCGGTAACGTCGAGTTTCCTTTCGGCGAGCTTTTCGGCGAACTTCTGGCGGACTTCCGATACACCATCGGATTTCTTTCGACGGACTCCCAGCAGGCTCTCGGTCTTGTGGCGAGTTTAGCGAGTCTTTGGCATGTAGCCGAACCTTCTCAGTGATCTCTACAAACCTCCGACGATCTCTCCGGTGGACTTTCGAAAACTTTGGCAAGTCCCCGATTTCTTCTCGGTTAGTTCCGGTAGCACTTCTGACGAATCTTCAGACTTTCGACGGACTCTCGAACACCCATCAAACTTGACTCTAGTAGACTTGCTTTATGTCTTCAAGCTATCGTAATTAATCCTGCACACTTAACTCAATAATATGGATTAGATCAATTAACCCATCAATTGATTTCATCATCAAAATCCGAGATTCAACAAGCTACACTCCAACTTTCTTTCTAGGATTAGGGATGGACTGTATAATGATCCCCAAGAAGTAACCATGATGCAACTGATTAAAATAAATAATATTGAATCTCATATTTTGATGATGAAATCAATTGATGAGTTTACGATCTAATTTACGTTTTGAGTGATGCAGGACTAACTTCAATCAGAAAAGGCAAATCAATTAAAGCAGGAGAAAACGGATGTTGGGCCAGTGTGGAACAAGTCAGAAGATTGGACATCGGGCTGCAGGATCGGTCAACATATCGACAGAATGCTTCGTGCCATGAGTTCGGGGATTAGGCTGAAGGATCAGACATTGCGCCAAGGAGATCGGAAGTTACGAGAGTCAACAAGCCAGTTGGGTAATATGTTGAAGGAGAGCACGATGCGCCGAAGGATCGGACAAGTGCTAGATGAACCAATGAGATGCCAAACAATGTAGGATTCATGCTTGTAATTATGTGTCTAGATCAAGTTAGTTTAGGACTAATTGAATAGGTTTTGTGATGAAACAATTTCAACTCAATTAGGGGCCAATTGGGCCTGAATCAGGGCTGAAATGGTCTTACTATTTGGCCCATTCAGTGTCCTATAGTAAGGTCTACCGGTCGTATTGCCCAGACATAGTCTCCCAGACTATGTCAGGTAGTGGTATTGCAAGATTGGGCGGTAGTACCACCCAGACATAGCCTCCTAAACTGTGTTAGGTGATGGTATCACCCAGTGTCAGAGAGTACTGGCGGTAGTACCACCAGTTTAGGTAGTGGTACTATCTAGTGTCAATGTCGCATGTGGTAGTATTGTCCAGTACAAACAGTGATACTGTTAGGACCTAGAAAACCCGGGATGAGATATTTTTTGCTCTAATTTTTAAGTCATTTGGGGTTTATAAATACCCCAGTTATTCTTATATGGAGATACAATAATTGAGTAGAAAGGGAAAAGAATTCTAAGTTAAAAAGTATTATAATCTTTCTAAGTTTAGTGAGTCTCTTCCTCCTAGAGTTAAAAGGTTTCTAAGGGATGAGTGAGGTCTAAAAGAAAGAGAGGTGTAAAGGTTCTCTTCTAAGCCTGTGAAAATGAGAAAAATAGTTGTAAGGGTAGTTGATCTTGTTGGAAAATCTTAGAGGCGACATCACATGCATTACGGAAGAACATTAAAAATAAAATCCCTAATTTTTCAAAGATGTGTTCGTCGTCGTGCAAAGATCGGTACGAAAAATCCATAAAATAGAAAACTACATATATTAAAAATTACATATATTTGTATCAGAGCTACGTTCTTTCTCGTTTAGTTTAAATCCTAAGATAAATTGCTCTTTTCGACTTTCAAACTAGATTTTCTATTATTCGTCCTCCTATGTTCAATGGGATGGACTACATATATTGAAAAACTTGAATGAGAGTTTTCTTGCTTTCTATTGATTTAAATCTATGGAACATTGTGGAAAACGACTTTCAAAAATCTTCTCTTCCAATGAATGATTGGAATGAGTTGGAGAAGAAGACTTTCTTGCTAAGGCTATGAATGCCTTATTTTGTGCTTTAGATAAAAATGAGTTCAATCGAGTGTCTATTTGTGAAACAGCTTTTAATATTTGGCACACACTCGAAATCACTCACGAAGGCACGAATAGTGTTAAAGAGTCTAAAGTCAATCTTTTAATGCATGATTTTAAACTATTTCGAATAAAGCCAAGCGAAACCATTGTTGACATGTACACCCGTTTTATAGATATCATCAATGGCTTAAAAGCTCTTGACAAATGTTTTTCGAATCTTGAACTTGTTACTAAGGTTTTACGATCTCTTTCTAAAAATTGGGATCCTAAAATAACAGTCATTCAAGAGGCTAAGGATTTGAATACTTTCCCTCTCGAAGAACTTATCGGGTCTTTGATGACCTACGAAATGACTTATGTGGTACATGATGAACTTGAGAATAACCTTCCAAAGAACTGGAAAGATTTTACACTTAAAACAAAAGAAGACCACTCAAGTGATGATGAACTTGAACTTCATATAATAAAGCTTAAAAAATTCTTAAAACAAGAATCAAAGAATAAAAATAAACTTAAAAAGAACACAACTACCTACTATGAACGTAAGAAGCCAGGTCACTCCAAAGATGACTATATAAAACTAAAGAAGAATTTGCCAAAGGACGAATCGAGCTTATCTGAAGATGAATAACAAACCAACAAAGGCAAGGTGGCAAACTACGCCTTAACGACTCTCGACGATGAGGTAAATGACTCACCTGAAACCCCCTTAGTTTATTTTGAAATTACTTGATGCTTTTCATGAGTTATGTTTAAATTAGTTAATAAAAATTAAATAAAAGGGGATTATGCTTTTCTGTTTTTGAAAAGTTCAAAAAATTGATCATGAGAATTGCATGTTAACTCCTAGCACTAGCATGAAAAGTTAGATTCACTTAAAAAGAAAATTACATTACTATAACAAACAAAATAATTTTGATTAAAAATGTTTCATGTTTAATGAAATCATGCTTAATGATTTAATGATGCATAATGATGTAATGATGTAATGGAAATGTTAAAAAGTCTTGGTATCATGCTTGACGATTTTATAATTATGCATGGTAATTTGAAGTAATGATGATTTTTGGGTAATTTATAGTTTATTGAGCTTGATGATTTTTATGATTTCCGTATTGCTTTTCGATTATACATAATGAAGCATGAACTTTGTATAAAATACTTGAATATGAAATCAATCACAAAATTTGGAACTAAAAGAACTTGAGATATCTTTAATCTTATAGGAATCTACCTAATTGAATTTTCCGAAAAGTGATTTTATGATGATTTTGGATTCTTTTTCGTATGATTCGTTTTAATGATCAGATAATATATCCAATCGAATCATTTATCGATGTTTGTGAAATGAGATGCATTTTATATGAAACATTTTTTCTTGATTCACGTATGATTTACTTATCTAAGAGAAGATTTATCCAAATGAATCTTGATTCTTGACATTAATAATTTGATATTTATTTGAATCAAGATATCTTATTTGATCTCTTATGATTCTATTCATTATTTACTAAAAAGGAGATTTGTTAAGATGAATCATTCACGAATTGATCTTTCATATTAATATCCTTCATGTCATGATTTTTATATAACTCCTTTGTAATTATGATTTGTATATCTCGTAATATAATTGAATCATTGATAAAAAAAAAAGGGGAGAGATTAATAAATCAATCTATGTCTTTTTTATGAATCTCTTGAAAATGATTTTGATTTGACGATTTGAATTTGAATGAGATTTATCTTGATTTTTTGAGATTTATAACTTGAGATTTCTTATGCATGAATCAAGATATTATATAATTTGATCTCCTATGTTTCTTTTTGCTATTTATAAACGAAGAGATTTATTAAAATAAATCATGTCTTGTGGCATTCATGATTCGATATTAATATCTTTCATGTCATAATTTATTAATTATATTCCTTTGTATTCATAAATTGTATATCTCATCACCAAATTATTTTTTTTTTTTGTGATGACTTGAACATTTACACCATTATGTTCTTCCCTTCTTCTTTCTTGTTTACAATGACAAAAAGGGGAAAGAAAATAGCTAGCATCTCAAGAGAACCAAATTTGCAAGCTTGAATGATAAACTTAGACATGTTAGATCTCCTAAATGCATAAATTATTCTCATACATTTTTCGGATCATGATCTTGATTTCTCGATTTTTAGACTTGAATCTTCTTTTTGACACAAGATCGTTTTCTTATCATTCCCTCTATATACAAAAGAAGAGATGTCAAAAATCATGACTTGATCTTTCATTTTTTATAATTGAAAAAATAATTGGAATATTGATGTAAATTTGTTATTTATCTTTGTCAAGTTTTGAAAATTATTGTAAAGGGAAAAAGAATTACAAAATTATATTTTTCCCTTCTTTTGGATAATGACAAAGGAGGAGTAAAATTTACTAGCTTGCATATTCTAAAAATGATGCATTGCTATCTTGCCAACTTGTTATCTTGCATTCTTTTTTAAAAACTTGCTAGCCTTCATACTTTAAAGAGAAGTAACACTTGCCAAATTTCTAGCTTGCATGTTGTAAAATGATGTAAAATTTTGCTAGCTTGCGCTTTGCAAAGGAAGCAAAAAAATTGCACTTCTCAAAAGAGAAGAAAGAACTTGCTATCTTGAACATCACCAAAAATTGCTAGCTTGCCTATCTTAAGAAGTAAAAATGCAAACTTACAAAATTTGTAATCTTGCGCATCATTTAAATTAATGATGATTTGGTGATTATGCATGTTGTAAAGTGATGAAAAAATTTGCTGGCTTATATGTTGTAAAACTTGCATATCTCAAAAACTGGCTAGATGCACATCTCTTTTTTTTGTTGATGACAAAGGGGGAGAAGTTATGATGACAATCATGCATGGAATGATGTATTAAAATTTTGATTATGGATGATTTTATGATGACATGTTGCTTGGATCCATGATTAAATTTGCCTTGACTTGAATTTAATTTGAATTCAAGGTCTCTATCAATATGGCATAATGATAGGAGGAGTTAAGGTTAACTCTGTCATTAATTAGTTGTTATCATCAAAAAGGGGGAGATTGTTGAATCTTGGATTTTGATGATGAAACCAATTGATAGTGTTTATGATCTAATATGCATTTTGAGTGACGCAAGACTAGCTTCGATCAGGAAAGATAATTAAAGTAGGAAGAATTATGTTGGGCCAGAGTAGAACTTGTCAGAAGATTGGACGTCGAGCCGAAGGATTGGTCGATATATCGACTGATGGCCTCGGGCCATGGGATCGAGCATTGGGCCAAGAAGAGTGAAAATTGCATCAAGGAAATCGGAGTTGTGGACGTCAATTGGTCGATTGGGCAATAGGTCGTAAGAGAGGACGATGTGTTGAAGAATCAGATGAGGCGTCGATAAACCAATGACATGCTAGACAACATTTTATTATATTTATAATAATTATCTAGATCGAAGTAGGTTTTAGGCGTAATTGGGTTGGAATTGGGCCAACTCAATTAGGGGCCAATTGGGCTAAAGTTTGGACCATGTTGGGCCAAGTAAAAAGGCCCAAACAGTGTCCTAATAGTTGGAACTGTTGTGGCACAATCTCCGAGACTATGTCAGGCGGTGGTACTGCCTAGACACAGTCTTCGAGAGACTATCAGGTGGTAGTACCGTCAGTCTGGGTAGTAGTACCGCCTAGACACAGTCTTCTAGGTGGTGGTACTATCAGACTGAGCGGTGGTACTGCCAGGACCCGGGAAACCTGGGATGAAACCTTTTTTTGTTCTATTTTTTAATCCAATTGGGGTCTATAAATACTCTAGCTATTCCTACATGTAATAGCAAGAAAGTGAGCAAAACTCTATGATTCTAAAGTTGTAAACCATATTAGAAAATTGAATTCCCTCCTCCTAAAGCTTAGAGAGAGTTCTAAGGGAGGTGTGTGAGGGATACCTTATAAAAGAGGGTTATAAAAGGTTGTCTACTAAACTTGTGAAAAGGAGAAGAGAGGTGTAAAATGGTAGTTGATCTTCGCCTATTGAAAGAAGATCGTTAGTGGATGCTGATGGCCTCGACAGAAAGGGAATCAATGGAGTGGATGTAGGTCACGATGACCGAACCACTATAAAAATCTGGTTTGCATTTCTTTTGTGCAATTTACCTTTACTGCAAACTACTTTACTTTCACTATGCTTCCTTATGCTTTCAAGTTAAACGTATTACCTATATAGGCTTTGTCGGATATTAGATTTAATCGAAACGAAATTTTAAAATTGAGGTTTTTACCGCTGCACTAATTCACCCAACCCTCCCCACTCTTAGTGTCGACTCGATCCTAACAGTATCCCTAATGTCCCCACACAAGTAACTATGAGACCAGTTGCATCCAGCATATGGACAGGTATATAGCACACTAGTCTGTTTGGTTATCTCGATATCCCTCTCGAGTAACCTATGATCAGGATTCTTTAGGGTCTGTGTTTAAAGGTGAATCGGTCTCATTATCATGATCGCATCACAATCTGATTCCCATTGCATAAATCCAAGGACATCATAATATATACATATGTATATGCAACAATCAATATAAAGTTATATAATGCCAAAATATAATAAGAAAAAATATTATGTGTCAAGTCACACGTGTCATCACTCACATGATTGGCTTGTAGGGCACATATGACTAGCAGATCTTCCCTCGTTGAAAGAAGATCAATAGTGGAAGCTGGTGTTCTCGAGTGAAGAGGAATCAGGAGTATTTGTAGGTCACGACGACCGAACTACTATAAACTCGGTGTGCAATTTCTATTTTGCTTTTCATTATCATTGCTATAACTTTTTGTGTTAATTTCTTAGTTCACTTACTCAAAGTCAAGTACTCTTTTCCAATATCGGTTTTTATCGAATGTAATTTTTCAAACCAACGTGATTTTATCGTAAGCACTAATTCACCTCCCACCCACCACCCACCACCCCTCCCCCCTCCTCCCTCCTTAGTACCGACTTGGTCCTAACAGTTTGTATCAAGGCCACGTTTCTCTCCGTTAGATTAACACCCAAGAGAGATGGCTTCTTTCGGCTTTCAAGAGAGTCTTTCTATCACTCGTCCTCCTCTATTCAATGGGATGGACTACACGTATTGAAAAACTCGAATGAGAGTTTTCTTGCTTTCTTTATATTTCAATTTATGGAATATCATTGAAAATAATTTTTAAAAGTCTTCTAATCCAATGAATGAATGGAATGATTTTTAGAAGAAAACTTTTCTTTGAATGCTAGAGCTATAAACGCTCTGCTTTGAACAAAAATGAGTTTAATCATATTTCTTTATGTGAAACTGCACATAAGATTTGGCATACACTAGAAATAACTCATGAAAGTACAAATAAAGTTAAAGAGTCTAAAATAAATATTTTGATACATGATTTTGAATTGTTTCGAATAAAGCCAAGCTAAACCATTATTAACATGTACACTCGTTTTACGAATATCGTCAACGGTTTAAAAGCTCTTGACAAATATTTTTCTAATCTTGAACTTATAAGCACGATTCTAAGATCCCTTCCAAAGAGTTGGGATCCGAAAGTAACTGCAATACAATAGGCAAATGACTTAAATAATTTTCCACTAAAAGAACTTATTAGTTCATTGATAACATATGAAATGACATGTAAAGCACATTATGAACATGATGAACTTGAGAACAACCTTCCAAATAACAGGAAGGACTTGGTACTTAGAACAAAAGAAAACCACTCGAGCGAAAGCTCAAGTGACGATGACATAGAACTTCTCACAAGTAAATTTACAAAATTTATAAAATATAAAACTAAGAATAAAAATAAACTTAAAAAGAAGAAGCTGCCAAAGAATAAGAAAGCACTCAAGGTGACTTATGATGAAATGAGTACATCGGAAGATGACGAGCAAATCGATGAAGACGAAGTGGCGAACTTCGCTTTGATGGCTCTCGACAATGAGGTAAACAACTCAAACGAATCTTCTTTATCTTATGATGAATTATTCAATGCCTTTAATGATTTGTTTGATGATTTTAAATTAGTTAGTAAAAAGTATAAATTGTTAAAAAACGAGCATGTTTCTATTGTTAGTAAATTTGAAAAATTAAAAAATGAGCATGATAATTGCATGTTAACTCATTGTACTAAATGTGAAGAGTTAAACTTAGTTAAGAATGAAAATATATTACTAAAAGAAACATTAGAAAAATTTAAAATTGGTAGCAAATCATTAAACATGATTCTTGCCAATAAGGATCATGTATATAGAAAAGTAGGAATCGATTTTTGTAAGTAGCAACACTCAACAAAAACTGATTTTATTTGTTAAAGGACCCACATTACATGTTTCTCATAAAAATAAATGTAATTTTTATGGTAGGCATGGACACTTTACATATAAATATCCATTCAAGAAATATGACTTGCATAAATTAGTTTGAGTTCCTAAAGGAACCATAAATGATCTTATACCAAAAATCAAGATAGATAGATCCAATCATGAGGAACCCAAAGCTAAATAGGTACCTAGAACACACCCTTCTTATAGACATCTCTAAAATTGAAAGCTAGGAATAAAAGATAATTTTTTAATTGTGGATGCTTAAGGCCTTTGACCGGAGATCCAACATACTTCATAAAGCTCACTAGCCAAAACAACAAAGGAAAGATCATTAGAATTAGAACTATTGGTAATAAAATAATTTTAATTAAAAATACTTTATGTTCAATGAAATGATGATTTAATGATGTAATGAAAATGTTAAAAGTTTTGGTATAAGATGATTTTATATTTTGCATGAGGATTTAAAGTAATGATGATTTGAAATCTTATGTTTTGGAATTATGTGTTACACTTTTGATCTTTATGATTTTTTGATAAATCTTGCTCTTTCGGTTTTAAACGATGATACATGTTTTGATTTGGCATAAAAGACAAAGGCATGCTTGTATGAAATAAATCACATAAATTGAAATAACTAAAAAGGGAATGCATTTTAAAATTTTCTCTATCTCTATCTTATCATTTTTTTAATAAGAAATTGATAAATCTATTTATTTGAATTTGAATTTGAATTAGATTTCTACCAATCATGATCTTGATTTCTCGATATTTGATACTTGAGATTTTTTTTAAATCAAGATCTCTTACTCTTTATTCTCGAATGATTTTTGTATTTTATTTAAGAGGATTTTTTATATAAATCGTGATTTTTTTATGCATGAACCAAATTCTCCTTTCTTGTTGTTGTTTACTAAAGATGAGAATTTTCCAAATGAATCATGATTTTTTGGAATTGTAACTTAAATTTTTTTTTTTTATTCATGAAGAATTGAGATATATTATACATGAATCGAGATCCTTTATATATTCTCCCATGACTCTTTTTGTAATAGGAAAATCTTTATCTAAATCATGATTTTGAATTTGTTAGGATCAAGAGCGACACTAAGAGGGGGGGGGGGGTGAATTAGTGCAACGGATAAAAACGTCAGTTTGAAAAATCTTCGTACGATAAAAACCAATCTCGGAAGATAACTCAAAATTGAATGCTTGTTCTTAGCATAGTAAAAGCAAAGTAAGGAGGATGTGAAGCAATTGTAAAGTAAGTAAATGACAATAATAGAAATGCACACCAATTTATAATGGTTCGGTCATCGTGACCTACATCCACTTCTGATTCCTCTTCACTCGAGGCTGTACCACCGCCCAGTCTGGCTGTACCACCGCTTGGGAGACTATGTCTGGGCGGTACCACCGCCCATACTAGTAGTACCACCGCCTAACAGTCTTAGAGACTAAGTCTGGGCGGTACCATTACCCAGACTCACGGTATCACCACCTGACACAGTCTCGGAGACTGTTGGGTCACTGTTTGGACCTTTCACTTGGCCCAACATAGCCCAAACTTGGGCCCAATTGGCCCCTAATTGAGTTGGCTCAATTCCAACCCAATTATGCCTAAAACCTACTTTGATCTAGATAATTATTACAAAGCTAAATCAAATGTTATCCAGCATGTCATGGTTCATCGATGCCTTATTTGATTATTCGACGCATCGTCCTCTCTTATGGCCTATTGCCCAATCGGTTAATTGACCATTGCAACTCCAATTTCCTTAGCACATTTTTCGCTCTTCTTGGCCTGATGCTTGAACCCATGGCCCGAGGACTTAGGTCGATACGTCGACCGATCCTCCGGCTCGACATCCAATCTTCTGACATGTTTGACACCGGCCCAATATGATTCTTCCTGCTTTAATTGTCTCTCCCTGATCCAAGCTTCCTACTGTTGAATCTTGGATTTTGATGATGAAACAAATTGATAGTGTTTATGATTTGATCTATGTTTTGAGTGACGCAGGAAGCTTCAATCAAGGAGAGATAATTAAAGTAAGAAGAATTATGTTGGGCCGAAGAGAAACATGTTAGAAGATTGGACGTCGAGCCAAAGGATCAGTCGACGTATCGGTAGAAGGCTTTGGGCCATGGGTTTGGGTATCAGGCCAAGAAGAGCAAAAATTACGCCAAGGATATCGGAGTTGCGGAGGTCAACTGGCCGATTGGGTAATAGGCTGCAAGAGAGGACGATGCATCGAAGAATAGGACAAAGCGTCGATAAACCAATGATATGTCGGACAACATGATTCAAGCCATGTAATAATTGTCTAGATCAAAGTAAATTTTATTTATGTAGGATTAACTACAATAACAATCAAGGAATAAAGCAAAATGAAGTCCTAGAGTCGAGAACGAGATTTCGTTGAGAGTTCGAGAGTTCATCGAAAGTCCGGATGTTTATTGGAAGTTTTACCGGAATTGACCGAGAAGTCTAGGAACTTCCTAAAAAAGCTCATCGGAACTTGCCAAGAAGATCATCATAAATACCAAGAGCTTGCCGGGAGTCCGTTGGAACAATGACGAGAGATGGTCGGAAGTTTGCCGAAAGATCACCGGAAGCTCACCGGAAGAAACCAAACTTATTTAGCTTAGTGTATGCCTTAAATTTCGTAGTTAGCACATAATTAGATTATAATTGGGCCAACTCAATTAGGGGCCAATTGGGCCCAAGTTTGGGCTGTGTTGGGCTAAGTGAAAGGCCCAAATAGTAACCCAACAGGTGGCACCATCATGGCATAGTCTCCGAGACTATGTTAGGCGGTGGTACAGCTAGTCTAGGCAATGGTACTGCCCAGACTCAGTCTCCTAGACTATCATGCAGTGGTACCACCAGATTAGGAGGTGGTACCGCCCAGTGTTAGTGCTGCAAGTGGTGGTACCGCCTAGCACAAGCGATGGTACTGCTAGGACTCAGGAAACCCAGGATGATATCTTTTTAGGCTCCATATTTGAATTCACTTAAGGCCTATAAATACCCCTCTCATCCCTAGTTAACATACACATGCACGGAGAATTTAAAAGTGAGAAAACACTATAGTAATTACTTGAGAGATTCCCTCCTCTAAAGTTCTAAGTTTAGAATTTTGTATAGGGAGGAGTGAGTGCTTGCAAAAGGTTATCTTCTAAACCTATAAAAAGGAGAAAAGGGGTGTAAAAATGTGCTTTGTCTTCGCCTATTCAAGGAAGACCGTTAGTGGATACCGGTGGCCTCAACGGAAGAAGAATCGGGAGTGGATGTAGGTCACGATGACCGAACCACTATAAAATCAGTTTGATGCCTTCCAACTTTGTTGTTTACCTTTGCTGCAAATCAACTTACTTACCCACTGCTCTACTTCCTCGTTACATGCTTATAAAAGTATTTTTAAGTTAACATCTTTCTGATCGGTTTTCAACTAACGAATATTTTTTGAAGTTGATATTTTTACTACTGCTCCCACTCAACCACGCCGCCCCCCCCCCCCCCCCTCTTAATTCCGACTCGTTCCTAACACCTACATCACTCAAAACATAGATCAGATCATAAATACATCAATTGGTTTCATCATCAAAATCTGAGATTCAATATAATTCTTAATATTTAATACTTGAGATTTTTTTTATAAATCAAGATATTTGATCACCTAAAGTTTCTTTTTGTTATTTACTAAAAGGAAGATTTGTCAAAATAAATCATGTCTTTTGGTATTCATGACTTAATCCTTCGTGATCTTTGATATTATAATGATTCCTTTATATTTATGACTTGTATGTCTCGTGTAATGATTGAAATATTTTATACTATTATATCCTTTCTTTCCTTTTGATAATGACAAAGAGAGAGAAAGTATTGCTAACTTACACATTCTAAGGGCAAAACTTGCTAGCTTGCTTATCTCAAAATAGAAGCAAGAAGTACTATATTGCACATCTCAAGAGAAGCAAAATTTGCACTTCTCAAGAGAGGCAATACTCATTATGCATGTTCTAACTTGAACATCTCAAAAAAAAACTTGCTAGCTTGAATGTTCTAAAATAATGTAAAACTTGCTATTTATTATCTTACGTTCATTTTCAAAAACTTGCTAGCTTGAACATCGCAAAGAAAAGCAAACATGCTAAACTTGCATATCTCTAAAACTTGCTAACTTGCATGTTCTAAAATGATGCAAAACTTGTTATCTTACTAGCTTGCATAATTAAAAATTTGCTTGTTACACCTTTCTCTTTTTTGTTGATGACAAAGGGGGAGAAGGTATAATGATCATTTGAATCATGATGCATTTGATGTTTTGAAATTTGATACTTTGAAATTATATCTCAAAATTTTGCTATTTGTACTTCTCCTTTTTGTTGATGACAAAAGGGGAGAAGGTATAATGATAATTATGCATATTATGCCTAAAATGATGATTTGAAATTATGTATGATGATTTGGAATCATGCATGTAATAATAATTTTGAAAATATAAATGATAAATATGTATTATACATGAAATACTCATGATTTTGAATGATGTATATACAATGATGAATGTAAATGACTTGCTGCACATGATTATTTTGATATAATATGTTGAAGTTCTATCAATATGGCATATTGATAGTGGGAGTTTAGTTTAAACTTCATTATCAATTGATTGTCATCATCAAAAAGGAAGAAATTGTTAAATCTCGGATTTTGATAATGAAATCAATTGATGAGTTTACGATCTAATCTGCGTTTTAAGTGATGTAGGACTAACTACAATCAAAAAAGGCAAATCAATTAAAATATGAGGAATCGGACGTTGGGCCGGAGTGGAACATATCAGAAGATTAGACGTCAGGTCGGAGAATCGGTCGATGTATGAAAATATAAATGATGAATATGTATTATACATGAAATACTCATGATTTTGAATGATGTATATACAATGATGAATGTAATGACTTGCTACACATGATTATTTTGATATAATATGTTGAAGTTCTATCATTATGGCATATTTATAGGGGGAGTGGAACATGTCAGAAGATTAGACGTTAGGTCGGAGAATCGGTCGATGTATCGGCAAAAGGCTTTATGCCGTGAGTTCGGACATCAGGTTAAAGGATCAAACATTACGCCAAGGAGATCGAAAGTTGTGGGAGTCAACATGTTGATTGGGCAATATGCCGAAGGAGAGGATGATGCGCCGAAGGATCGAACGAAGTGCCAGATGAACTAATAACATGCCGGACAACATAGGATTCATGCTTGTAATTGTATGTCTAGATCAAGTTAGTTTAGGACTAATTGAGTCGGTTTTGGGATGAAACAATGCCAACTCAATTAGGAACCAATTGGGCCTGAATTAGGGTTAAATTGGACCTGCTGTTTGGCTCATTTAGTATCCTATAGCAAGGTCAAGCGATGGTACCGCCCAAACATACTCTCCCAGACTGTGTCAGACTATAATACCACCCAATGTCATAGTACAAGTAGTAGTACCATCAGTCTGGGAAGTGGTATCACCTAGTGTCAGTGCTGCAAGCGATAGTACCGCCCAGCACAGGTGGTGGTATTGCTAGGACCCAGAAAACCCAAGATGAGACCTTTTTTAGCTCCATTTTCAAAACTATTTGAGATCTATAAATACCCCAGCTATTCCTGCATGAAGATGCAAGAATTCAGCAGAACATGGAAAGAATTCTGTGTTAAAAAGTATTGTATACTCTCTAAGTTTAGTGAGTCTCTTCCTCCTAGAGTTAGAAGGTTTCTAAGGGAGGAGTGATGTCTAAACTAAAGAGAGGTATAAAAGTTCTCTCCTAAGCTTGTGAAAAGGAGAAAAAGAGTTATAAGGGTAGTTAATCTTCATCCATTGAAAGAAGATCGGCGGTGGAAGCTGGTAGCCTCGAGTGAAGAGGAATCGGGAGTAGATGTAAGTCACGACGATTGAACCACTATAAATGTACAATTTCTATTTTGCTTTTCATTATCATTGCTATTACTTTCTGAGTTAATTGCCTAGTTCACTTGCTCTAAGTTAAGTACTCTTTTCCAATATCGGTTTTCATTGAACCTAATTTTTCAAATCGACATGATTTTATTGTAAGCACTAATTCACCTCCCTCGCCACCGCCACACACCACCACCAAACCCCCCCGCCCCTCCCTCTTCCTCCTCCTCTTATTAGCGCCAACTTGGTCCTAACAAATAAGAGATGATGATTTTAGGTCTAAGAGAGACAAATTTATACCAAAAGGAATAGAGTTTATATTCCTAAAGCGAGCAATTTGAAGCATAAACTCTTGCAATGTGCCATAATTCTCTTTGTAAAGACATCTAGGTATTCATCGAACTTTCTTCTATTAGCCAATAATGAGGACTGATATGGAGGAATATGTTTGGACATGCTTTACTTACCAACAATATAAGGTAAAGCAACAAAAGCTGATGAGACTTTTAGAGCTATTGCCCATACTAGAAAGGTCATGGGATAATATTTCTTTGGACTTCATATCAAGTTTACTGGCAGCAAGGGGACTCGGACCAATACTCGTGATGGTTGATCAATTTTCAAAATATGTAACCTTCATTATTGTACCCTTACACTACTCAACGAAGGAGGCAGCCAAGTTGATAATGAAGAATATGGTAAAGTATTGGAGAGTCCCACATAATATCATCAAAGATCGAGACGTGCATTTCTTGGGATAATTTTGGACCGAGTTGTTTAAATTATTGTGATCTAAGTTATACTTCTCCATAAGCCTCCACCCGAGATGCATAACCAAACTGAAAGAATAAATTTATTCCTTGAGCGATATCTTCGGTTCTACATGAGTGTCAACCAACGAGATTACGTGAAACTGTCAAACATAGCCCAATTCTTCTCCAACTTGCAACAAAGCTCTATATCTAATAAGAGCCTCTTCAAGATTATTATGGGAAAGCAATCATTGACTCCTTACACCATGGTGATCCGTTATACCTGGAGTATTCCATCAGCATATCATTTCATAAAGGAATGACACTGAAACACAAATATTGCCTAGGCTTACTTGGAGAAGGTAACAAAAAAGATAAAGAAGTGGGAGATCTCAAAAGTGACCACATGAGTTTAAAGTCAACGATTTGATGTTGGTGAAGCTTCAACCAACATCACTCCAGTTTGTTAGGCATAAAATGCATAAGAGGATGGTGCGTAAGTACGAAGGACTCTTCCCAATTATCAGTATGGTATGTAATGTCTATTATAAATTACAACTACCTACGTGGCTCAAAATTCACAAGATTTTCTATGCAAGCGACTTAAAAGTCTACCATTCAGATCCACAAGATATTTTCCAAAGTATTCCAACTCGACTACCCCCCACCAGATCCTCTTACGAAGCGAGTTGAGACTATTTTAGTAGATCGCAAAACAAAGCTAACCGATGGAGCAAAGTAGATTGAGTACTTAGTGAAGTGATGAAAGCTTCCCCGAACAGAAGCTAGTTGAGAGTCTAAAGATGTCCAATGACACGAAAATGTAGTCATCAAAGCCTACTAGCAAGCATTGACAATTTAAGTGGGAGAGAATGTCACAGACAATCATCATGCACCCACAACACCTTCGTCAATGGACCATTGTCGCTTTTATTTGTTTATACATATGTTTAATAACATGTTTTACCTTGTTTTCATAATTTTTTGCTTGAAAATTATGAATATGAACAGTTTATAAGGTAACATAGTGATCGCTCACCAAATTGGGTAAAACTATCCCAAATGACCTAGTTTTCATGTGTCATGACCTGTTCACTTTAGATTGTGGTGCGAAGAAAAACATTAACCATCTCAACATCCTAAAACCCCCTTGGTGGCACTTAACTAGATGGGGATTTAGGATAGTGTTAGGTATTAATTGGATTTATAAATTTACACGTTAACCCTACAAAAACTTGCAAATACACTCGACACTCGATGAGCAATTGTTTGTGAAGTTACAACGATTCGTTTATCTTATAAAGTTATTGTTTTAGATGAGCAATCCTTCATCTCTTTTCTCTCTTGTGCACCGAATGCCTGAATTGCTTGTAAAACTATTCTCTTCGCGAGACACTACCCTCTTTGCGAGATGTTGAGACTTATCCATCGTTCATTTTTAAACAAATCAATTTACTCTTTTATAAATCTTTTGAGACCTTACTCAAGACCAAAGCAAGGTAACAACTATACTAACTCTTTACGAATGGATAATACAATAGTGCCACATGACGTAAGCACTACAAAATAATCTATGACATTTTAGTTGAAATGTCACAGATCTAAGGGGTGTGTTATCTCCTCTCAAGATAAGATCTAAGGGTGTGCTATCTCCTCTCAAGATTAAAACACTATCCTGCTCAAAGTGGGATGTATAGTGATCGAGGTATCACCATCTAACCAACTCCTCAGTGTCATACCGACAGTATTTTATTTTCTATCTCCTTATGAGCAAAGACCATTGGATGGAAAGTGTTCAGGATGTGAATTCTCTTTTGGCCCTCACACGATCCCCACGTGAAGGTCTTTCACCTTGAGATCAATCATTTGGGAATGGACGGAAGGAGCATTCGTTTCTTCCCTTCCAACTTTTTCCCAATCTCAGGATGTATTAATTATCTTTTTGCAAAAGCTTCAAGTATATGATTTGTGATTTTTTTTTGGCAACCGATCAAAAAAAAGAGAGAGAGAGAGATAAATATTGCCGATGACTGCATTAATGAGAATGGATGTAGATTTTGACACCATCCTAACCTCTTCTATGAACCTCCTATGTGTAATTTAATAAGGGACTCATTTTTTTCTTCCTACCGAATTGCTAGAAACAATGCTGTAAACTTCATTAATAATTTGTAATTGATAAAACTAAGATCAAACTCCTTGACTAATTGACTAAAAGAGCTAACGGAATCCAAAGATAGGCAGGTGTATTACCCCTAAGACACGCCGCATGGGGTAGCTGACAAACACCAACACATAAGCATATCAGTAATCACATACAATGTCATTTAAACTACAAAGGTCGAAACATACTCATTCGAATCCGAATACTCATCAAAAGTCTCCAGGGCTGGGAGATAGAACCTTTGGGTTATTGACTCCGCCCTAATGCCTTGGGTGAAACGGAGATTGCATGTAGGATTCAAATGAATCACTCATTTCCTGGTTTGATTTCTCGTGTCTCATGTCCTTAACACATTGATCCATCTAAAAAGGTTATTCTTATATCATCACCAATTTATTTTACATCTGGTCAACATATTCTAAACAAAATAAAATAAGATTGTAAAAAAGGTAATGCTCAAACAGGAAAAATACAAAAATACTACTTCGATCTAAACCAATAGCAAGTTTTCTAAGTTCAAATCTATCAGCACCCATAAGTCATACCATAGATTATGCGCATGAGATATCAAATATTGAAGGATTTCATGTTTTCTTACCATGGTTACCTCATCTGATAGCGTGCTTCCAAGGGGAGAAAGGCAACCTCTAGTGTCAACTAAGAACAACTTCTGTAAACTCAGATGGTACACCACCCTGTGAAGTTGAACATGATATATAAAATAAATTGATATAAACTAGTGATAAACACTCAATCATGCTACGGTGCCACGTTACATTTTGTTCTGGACAGAGAAATTGAATTCTGCAAAGTAACAACAAGTAGGAAAAGCTCGAAGCATGCAAATAAAATTGCTGCCAGAGTACACCCCTGTAGTGATCACTTGCAATGAGAAGTATTACCAATACCTGCATAAGATGCCAAGCACATCATTATTTATAAGAAAAACATCATTAAATTTTGAAGCCACATTTCATAATGCAAACTAATCAAGAGCCTTGACTTTAAACAGCAGCTGTTTTTGTGAAAACTGTAACTTGTTTCTACTTTCTGAGTTAAGGAATTTAAAGAAAGACATTACTATTGACTAATAGTTATTTATATGTTTGGTAAGCTACTTTAATGCATCATCTTCCTGTATTGCAACACAACACGAGATAATCCTATTGGAAACCCGACAGCCTTGATAAATTCAACTTTGGAGCTGAATAAGCTGAAATTACTGGTAAATGTGCCATTTGAGAGTAATCTGAATTAAACATTTACAATAAATTTTCACATCAGCCAACTAAGATTTATCAAGAACCTTGTCTCAATCTCCATCCAGGGTTATTTTGGACATCACATATTCGAGGTGGAAAAACATGCATTGCTCAAGATGGATGTGACGAACTTAGAATTGTTAGCTATGGTTTTTCAGGCCAAAGGAGACTGAAATTTCATACTTATAATGCATAAGGATAGAGTTTATGATATTTAATGCAGCTTGTACATAATTATGTCTTCATAGAAGAAAGAACTTACTAAGTTCATCATGAACCATTTCTTGACTTTCGTTAACAAGATTGCCTCCTAATCATCATCTGTCCCAAAATACCTATCTCCAAACTCTCCCATTCCAGGAACAACACGGAAGTCTTCGTTTAAACCGATTTCTATCTCAGATGTTACAATCTTGATTCTTGGGAATCTTTTGCAAACAACATGCACTCCTTGAGGAGCCTATGACATCAGGGAAATCAAATAAGCATGTTGTAATCGTGTAACTAATAGTTAGAAGAATCTGAGAAAGGAAAAGATCTTTTGGTTAGTGTCAAAGCTTCAGTCTTAGAGAAGACACTTTGACAGTCTTAGAGAAGACAAGGAAACAAATTCTGCATCCGCACATGAAATCAGCAATAAACAGAAATTACACAAGTGATTCATGCATGGAATTAACTGGACTTACAGAAATGAGATTGAGAAATATTATATTGCTTTCTTGAACTCCATTTTGTAAGAGCAAAGAGATAGCTTGAACAGCTGAGTTCCCTGGAATAGCATAGAAGTGTCAGCACAAAATATGCAGAAGCAATATAGTCAAACAACTTGATTGCCTTATATCACTGCATATGTAAGTCAATAAACAAAAAAAGACTTTTCAAGGAAGTTACAGAGAAACTTTGAGCAAAGAGTATGATTTTGTGGCATGGGAACGTTTGCCGATACCTTTCTTGCAAGATATGATTCTATTCCATGCCAGCCAGAGTGCCTCTATACCAGTTAGCACAGGGGAAAATTTGAACTAGCCATATGCTGGCATCTTCACTACAGATTGGTATTGCGTGTGCCAATGCTTTCTGGCATGATACATTTAGATCTATGCTGGTCTATGCTTATCAGTATGACAATTTATTGATTTTGAGCTGTCAACAACAAGGTTTTCAATTTCACCCAATCTGGTACTGTTCGGTCTGTCTTTACTGGTCCGACCGCTGACCAAAATGCAGATTGCTTAAAAGTTAAAACCAAGTGCTCCGATGCAATTTGTTATTCAGCTCTTTTGTTTTCTTTTAGATGTCACATTGCCTAAACTATGGCACGGGTTGTGACTCCTCGTTCCCTCTTAGCCCTGCATGTGCCTGTACACATCGCCTTGTTGAAAGATAATGATGGTTCTAATGATGACATTATTTTTATCATAATCCCAAACTAATAATTTTGCATACTGCAGATTTCTTAGAATTATGCAGAGCATAAGAAAGAAGACTCATGCAAACCAGTTCACCTTTTGGGAGGAAATTATTTTATCACATTTCCAAATGAATAATTTTGTCTTGTTGAAAAAGGAAACAGTAGAAGAAAGTCTTTTACGTGCAACTCCAATGGTGTGTACTACAGATTTCTTAGGATTTTGAACAGTATAACTGGAGAGACACATGCAAGCTATTGACCTTTCGGGAGAAAATTAAATGGAGCTTGTCTGCAAGCTGTTGTGGTGGTAAATGCTATTTCTAAAAGGGCACTTGCAAACACAATGAGATCCAAAAGCTCAAAAATGTCTACAATTCTAGGAATAAAGAATCACTTTGGAGAGTCCAAGGAATCAACAGCAAGAGAATCCATTGATCCAACCTGGTATATATCGGTGACATCTGCAGGGATGTTTTGACAACAATCAAGATATTTCATCCGTATCAAAAGAACCATCCAACTCAGGTTCAGAAAATCATTTGTAAATAACCACGAGAAAGAGGGAAGTAACATGTCAATTATTATAGGTGTATCTTATCTCAGTATGAATAGTTTTCTACTGCAACCTAGACATCATGGATTAAACTATTAAAATAGCTGTTGTTTCTTCCTTATAATATTAACATCAGTCATCTACTTTATGCTAATGATGCCATTCTTCCTGCAAAAGAATGTCTGGTGTTTGGAAAAAAGACATTAACTTCTCCAAGTCTGTCCTATTTCTACCTCACTCTGATCCTAGAAAAAGGCAAAAGAGAAGAAGATTTTAAAGGGGGACTGGATGAGAAAGAAAAGGTTTCTAGAAGCAACATTTTGGTACCAAACCCAGGAGTTCATTTTCCCATCTGGGATATCATCATATTTAGTCAGGGATAGGGTGAATGACTGCCCAACTGGTTGGAAAAAGTGACTTCTTGAACCAAGCTAAGCATACCATTTCATTTAATTCAGTGAAGCAAGCTACTCCAATATTTCATCTTGTTTAATGCCAAACTCAAATTCTTGTGATTGATCATGTAATTTAGCTATCCCATAGCTTCTAATGGGAGAAGGCTATCAAATGAGACTTACACTCAGTCAGTTGTTGATACTATACTAGGCCTTTAGAGAACAGTGATCAGAATGTGTGCAACCTCATGATTGCAAAGACTAGTCTAACAGCTAAGTTACACAGGACAACCTAAAGAATGATATGGTTTTAAGGATTGTGCATAAAATTAGTGAAAAGAGAAAAAAGATTCTCAACCAGGAAATTGAGGCTTTTTTGGATAAAAATTGGATTCCAAACTTCTGTTTCTCAATTGAAGAACAAAAGCTACCATGAACATCACGGTACCATTGATTGCAATTATTGTATTAGGCAATTTGTACATTTTCAAATGAGACATATTCCATAAAGCCAATAAAGCTACAGACTGGATTACCAAGTTCCAAAAACTTTTGCTATACATGTTACGAGGGAACATTTTGTTCTACAAAACCCATGGGATAGTCTTACTACAACATCTATGGAGTTTATTGTGACTGGTCAATGATATTAATTCTTTTATCTAAAAAGAAAATACTTACCAATATGGTCATAATTCCAAATAGACTATCTTTTAAATTTCTGACAAGAAATTGTTACAACCATGGGTCAACTGGTAGTGAAAGATGAAAGGACCAAGAAGCAAAAAGTGACAACAAGATGGAGTGAACATAAAATGTGTCTGAGAGAAATTCTTCATTCATAGCTATTGTGGAAAAAGATATCTATATATCAAATGTGCATTCCAACCATGAAAAAATATCACAAAAATCAAGACATCTTTTAGAAATTCTCACAACCAAACAAACCATGATAAATTAAAAAACCCCAGTTAAACCCATTTAAGTAAATCGAGCTAAGAGGAATTTGACAATCAATGCATTAGGCACTGCATGAAGTTTGTTCCATTTTTATATGGAACAAATTAACATTTTTATATTAGATGAACCAACCTGTGCCTAGTATGGGATCCAAAAGCAGCACATTTCTATCAGAAATGTCCTTTGGAAGATTGTGATAAATTAACTGAAAAATAGACAAACTGTTAAAATATTAATCAGAGCATACTTAGTAGAAAATTGAGAAGTTCTGTGCAAACCTGCTGACCATTATCACCTTCCCTATGAATAAGGATCTTCCCGATCTTGATGCCTTTACAACATGCCCGCAGAGCATTTTCCATACTTTCACCGCTGGTGTACATTACCAGTCAATATTCACATTTCAGTTCCAACAACAAGTAGATGATGAGTACTTTAAAATGCTATTGAAAGATAGAGATAGGCACCAAACCAAAGGGAAATTAGTTGGGGAAACAAATCAATAGCCAAAAGATAAGTTTCTAGAAAAGAAGCGCTAATATGCGTTTCCATTCATAAATAGTAAGATGATGCTTGCCAAAATAGGTGAAGAGTGGTGTAAGAACCATCAACAGCAGTCTCCCTCGTGATCACAGGAACAAGCAAAATGAATCAGGATGAGAGATATAAAGCTACGATCTTACATATAAGAAAGAGTATTGATGATTTTTTTTCCTTTCAAGCCAAATAGAAATTCAATAGCTTTGTAAGTTTTAACATCTTTGCCATTCTATGTATTGACTAATCAGAAAGTTCATTTGTTAAGTGACTGGAAATAATCATATCTACAGTGATCCATTGATTCAATTAAAGAAGTGAGAAGTTAAGAAGAACGTCTTTAAAACCAACATTGTTAATAGCGCAAGCGAAGCAATACCTTAATGTTACTAATAAAATAAAGAAGCAATACCTTCTGATAATGGAAATGCCACATAACCTTTTACAAAATTCTACTCCAGTATAAACAGATCCTGAGAAAAGTAAAGCATCACCAAGTTCATTACTCACCTTATAACATGAGATGTTATGAAGAAATTACCCATCCGTATGGTATAAAAATACAAGTCACATCTATTCAAAGGAGAACTCTCTTAGGCATCAGTTCCCCATCAGCATTTTCATGAAAAGCAAATAACTAAAACTGCAAGAGGTAATTTACTTAGTTCAGAATTGTCCCAAGAAAGAAATTGAAACAAAAAACATCCAGAAAAGCACGGAGATATTATAATATTATTATATTATTATATTATTTATTTCTGACTAGAAAATAAAAGAGATTTATCAACAAGCCATAAAAGTTAAATGTTATAAATGATACATTCAGAAGATACCATAGTGATGGTAAACCCAAACAGTACATGGAAGCTTGAAGTGGGGATAGCTGATGATCAGTACAACCAATATATGTAGTGCGTCAAACTTGATCAGAAATGTACCAAATAAAAAGTCAAAAACATGCAAAGATAATCATTATGAAAAACTTCAAGAGAGTCAGAACTATCAGAATAAATGCACACAAAAAAAAAAAGAATCTAGATTTCATCTGGGATAAGTAGATTTGTAGGAACCAAGATCAACACATGGTCAGATTCACAGTACACATTCAATAATTTCAGGTGTTCTGTCAGCCTATTGTCACAAGTTTCTCAATTTCTTACATATCTAAAGGAAAAACAGATAAACCTTGAAAAAAAAAACTCATTTGCACATATTTCAATTGAACTTTCAAACAATGAACCGAGGGAATGGAAACTAGTACAAAATTCTAGACAAGATTTATTTTATAAACATGAAGTGGACATTGCTGAAGATATCTTTTATGGAAAGCTAGATATTTGTGATGTAAAAGGGGCATTAGGAGTACTGTGTGATTGCTATGTGTCCCTTGAATTAAAATGCAAATATTATATTGACAAGGGCATTAGGTGTATTGTGTCACTCACAGATTAGATTACTGGATGTGAAAATATATACAGAAAACTTAATACCTCTGAGATAAAGGTGATGACATGGATGAAGTTACTATCAAGTTGCATTAAGAAGTATTTAAAATGATAAACAATTACAGATAGTTCTCATCAAGGATGAAATAAGGAAAAACCAGTTGAGGAGATATGGACATGTTGAAAAATAAACTATGCACCAGCTTAATGAATAAATCAGGATTATTGCACGAGGAGAGATATCGGATGACCTAATAAAACTCTATCTGAAATAATGAGAAGAAACTGAGGGCTATTAATTTGAATGGTTACATTGCCCTTAATGGTGTGAAACAATCCATGTAACTGGCCCTGAATAGTTGGGACTTCATGGCTTGTAGTTATATTTTTATAGTCTGTCCAACCATATATTACCTAGAAATATAATACTAGACAACACAACCTTTGTGCAAAACTAAGTCTATACAAAATATTTTGTTCAATGAGAAGTTGAAGTTTGAAGTGAACAGTTCAGAGTCTTCAGACAAGTCTAAACTATGGTATTATGACACAGAATTTGGTAAAAACTAGGTGCAAGATTGAAGAACGTGTTTTAGCCACATATTATCTATTTTTTAATGAAAATTTGGGTAGTTTCAGGTGAAACAGCCTCACACCTTATATTGCATGAAAGATTCTGGGGCTTAGTTACCCAATTGGAACTTTTCTTAGCCAATCACATGCATGAGTCCAGTGCAAGGCTCATGCATGTGAGGTATAGTATCATGCCTCTTGATATTTATAGAGTTAAAAATATTCCTGATAAGAATGCTATTTTTTATTTGTCTACTTTTTGTTTGTTCTAAAAAAATAAAACATATAAGTACATAGATATATTTTGTTAACTATTCAATCAAACTATGTTATCCGAGTTGTTCTAATTTAAGTTGGATAAACAGTTACATAGTTTAGTTGCTTGAATTTGTACCAACCCCAGATTGAACTTTTGTCATCAAATTCATTGTGTAAGAAATACTTTTCTAGATAGTATAATTAATCTTAATTGTAAGTGATTGGTCCATTAAGACTCAAATCTTAATAAAGTTGGCTTTTAAGAAAAAGCATCCTTGTACTGAGATTTTACATACCATTCAAACCAATATATACAACCATCAGTCCGACTAAGTACCAATATTGCAACATATAACTCAATCAGTGATTTAAAAAGGCGCTCGGACGAGGCGAGGCGAGGCCCAAGCACCTCGCTTCATTTCCAAGCGGCACGCTTCAAAGAGGCGCCGCCTGGGCGCTCGCCCGAGCCCAGGCGCCGGGCGTTTCGAGCGAGCACCTAGGTTAAACCAGACGACCGAACCAGCGTTTGAGGTCTGGTTCGGTCTCCGGTGCTTTAGTTGGTTCAATCGAACCAACTAAAGCACCGATATCAGCGTGACTTCCCCAACCCTAACCCTGCTCGCCGTTCACGCTACTGCCGCCGCTGCTGCTGTCGATGCTCGCTGCTACCGTTGCCGCTCACCGCTCCCGCTCCCGCTGCTATTATTGTCACTGTCTCTGCTAGCTGCTTTCGCTCCCGCTCGCTGCTACCATTGCCACTGTCTCCGCTCGCCGCTCCCGCTCCCGCTGCTCGTTGCTGCCGGTGCCACTGTTGCCGCTTGTCACTCCCGCTGTCGCTGCTGCTGCTCGCTGCTGTCACTGTCGCTGCCACTGTCGTTGCTCGCAGTTGTCGCTCCCGCTCTTCTTAGTCAACACCCTCGGTCTTCCGACTCTTCCCTTACACTCTTCGATAGTATACTGTTAACAATATACAATATACAGTTAACAGTATACTGTTAACTGTATACTAGTAATAGTATTTGTATTTATTAGACTAATTTAATAGCATATTTTTATTTAAAAAATTAAATAATTATATTATATATTTTTATATTTTAGCGTCTCACTTTGCTCGGGCGAGCGCCTAGCGCCTCGGGCGTTTTTGGACCTTGGTGCCTTTTGGCGCTTAGAGCTTTTTAAATCACTGAACTCAATAATGGTATGATGTCATTTCATTTAAATTTTATTATTTTATTGAATGGTACTGGATGGTATGTCTCAATATACCACTCTATGAACATGCATCATGCTGATTTGATAGATTATTGAAACCAGTATTAGCAGATATTAAATCTTTGGTTGTGTAACAAGCCTAATTGAATATGAGAGAACCCATGTGATGATGCACTGGGAGAATATATAAACAATTAGATAAATGAAGTGTTAAATTTTGAGCATTCATGTTCTGACACTTGAGTAAGATAAATATACATACATCAAATCTCCATGCCATAAAGTGAAATTATGCCTAAAATATAGATAACTTTAAATAAGTTTGTGATTTGGTTTAGGTCAACTAAATCACAAATATATGTATCTTTTATGGAGTGTAATGCCAAATGTTCATCAAAGAAACAAATACCAGTTGGACTAGCATGCAGCAACCGGTATTTAGTAGTCCATCGAGGACCAGCGCCAACCACATAGGTCAACACTGACCGAGATTTGTTTTCCAATGATACCGGATAGTATGGAGATGATATATACAAAATACCAGTACAATCAGTTATCAAAACTAGTATTGCACCAAGATCTAAACCCTTGATGTCCAGCATTCCTTAATTTTGACCAAAAATTGCAAGTCAACTTTCTCAATCCTGTTAGTATAAGTAATTGAAGAAATCAATATTTTATTATTTTTTAAAATCAATATTTTACTTAATGGATTTGTTGTATAACTACATTTTGTATTCACATTCTACTAAGGTAAAACATCAATTGTCTATATAATTTTTGTTATGTTTTCATTCATTTCCTTTCTTTACTTTCTCTATTCCGGCATCACAACAACGGTGTCAACCAGCTCAATGTGATGGCAAATGAGGATTGGTAGTGCCACCAGAAGAAAGATTTCTTGGTTAAAAACATAATAATCTATATATTTTTAAAAAATTTAAATAGCACTGCTGACTCTTTGGAAGATCACATCCTGAGACTTATAAAGCCTCTTTGTGATAAAGGGCATGAGACCTCAAACTTGTATTCCTAGAGAAAAATAAGAGATTATTCTGACCATTATTGTTCATTTCTTACTCTCTTTCTCTCTCCCCATATAAAATTCTTTTTTTCTTTTTTTGCAAAGGGTAAAGACTGAAGATGAGATTTGATCCAGTACCTTCCTATCAACAGTCAAGATCTTTAGCAGTTGAACTAGTTAATATTTTCAAAATTTGCCAGATAAGGTTACGGAATCCTATCCCTTGGTAAGTTGACATGTACACCACAATCATCAAACCAATATTTTAGATATCATAAATTCATAGTTACTAGGATGATAATTATGGTATAATATACTACATATTATGCTACATAAGATTTCACATTGACGTTTTCATAGGTATCATAGAAGTAGTTTCTTGAAAACAACAACATCAAGGTATATTTTGTAAGCTCTATCAAATAATACTCATTTGATTATGTTCTAGTAGGCCTTGAATAAAATGATCAAATGATCTAGTAAACAAGCCAACTATCAAAATGTCAGTAAATCTAGGATACAATAGATGACTGCAGAGAATAAGAGAACTCTCAATATAGCATGCTCAGTTAGACCAATTTTCCAGTAGTCTTATATTCTAAAATTGCAGAAAGATGATCCACATAGTTTGAATTGGATTCATGATTACATATGTACAAAATAGTATAGCACAATATTCCACATAGCATTTCAAGAAGATTAAGATTCTAAATTAGCACCAATCACAGGACAAGGGAAGAAAACTATTACCTGTTGGTGTCATCACCTGCTTTTCCTTAAATGGAAGATGACCTAGACCATGTTCAACAACCTATCACAAGAATATGTATTCAAAATAAGATATCATCAAAAAATAATCTCTACAACCAGACAAAAATCTTACTGACCAAACGAATCAACCGATCAGAATAAAATATGAAATCATGTGTAGTTGTTTTGGCATCACGTATGAGCGTATGCATGCCACGAATCTGCAAAAGATTTGCAGGATAGCTGTTCATAAGTAGCTATAAATATCTAAAACTGGAAAGTTAAAAGCTGACTAGTCCAGTTTCAACTTAATGACAAAATTCTCAAGAAAAATAATAATATTGTTGCAAACATATCTGATTACCTGGAATGTCGACTGGATGACAGAAAGGTTTGGATATATTTTACAGAGATTATGCTGACCAAGTTTTGTACGGATATGTTCCACAATTAAGTCAATTGCCACATGATTATCTCCACCACGGGGAATGATGATATCAGCATACTTCTTTGTTGGGAGTATGAAGTCATCAAAAGCAGGTTTTACAAATTTTGAGTACTGCATTGGTCAATTTATCAACAACAATTATTACATTACCAACAAAAGCAAGAAAAAAGTACTGATACCAAGTTTAATATGTGCAAGAACATGCGGCTCAAGAATTAATAGTTTAATCATAAATGACACTTTCTATCGAATTCAGTGGTAGGAAAAGTTACACATGACCCTTCTCTTGAAGAGGCAATCCTACATGGCTACACCAACAATCTTTTCCTAAACCAATCACCATGATTACCATCCAGGCCATACCCAAACCTTTACCTTCTTACTTTATTAGCACACTAAACTGTAGGAAGCCATACAATAATTTGATGGTTGGGACATTACAGCTTGCATCATTGTTGTTGTTGTCATTGTTGTTGTGATTGCAATATAGTCCTTCACAATGATATTGTGTCATGTTAAGGATTTAAATCCTGGTATGAAACCAATTTTGATAATTTACCTGACTATTATGGTACCAGCATATACTGAGTGAGTGAGCAGTACATCAACTTAGACTGTGTGGTGTCATCCATTGAAATAATAAAAAAAGAACACGACTGGTATTGGACCACATCACTCCTTTCACAATACTTTTGTGTCATCAATCTTAAGAAATTAAATCTTGGTCTAATACTGATTTTGAAAATCTACTAGACGTCAGTACCTCCGCTATCAATAGAAGAAAATACTGAAAAAAACATTGACCTATACTGGACCATATGATTTGACACCAGTCCTTGGTCAGATTGGTAAATATGGTATACATCATGCTGATCGGTATGCCTCATAGTACCATTAATATACTGTAGCCTTCTCATATATATTTGCATATCTGTTTCTACTTTGTCAAAAGTATCTAAGAGGCTAATAGTGTATACACTAGGCTCTTATTAGCAATATGAGATCACAAGCTTTCGAGTGCTGCAGTCTTCAAAATCGACCAATCATGATTCATCAACAAATTTGAATCAGGATAAACTCCTCAACAACAATTCTGATTTCTCAGATGAAATCAAATCAGTTTGAAATCATCCAGAATCTACTGGAACTTATTGGGATAATTCCATTTTGGAAACACAATCTTAATTTCTGGTATGTCAGGATCATAGCCATTGTCAGATTTGGAATGGATCAGAAAAAAATGAAATAAGATAACAGTGGGAGGAAGAAAGGAGAAAAGAGAGAATATTGAAGAAGAGAGGCGGGGACAATAGAGGCGGA
Organism: Musa acuminata AAA Group; assembly: GCF_036884655.1. Taxonomy (NCBI): domain Eukaryota; kingdom Viridiplantae; phylum Streptophyta; class Magnoliopsida; order Zingiberales; family Musaceae; genus Musa; species Musa acuminata. The sequence goes on from NC_088341.1 coordinate 23,736,609, forward strand.
GTACCAAAAAAGAATGATGGGGAGGAATAAAGAAGGGATCAAGCCGGTTTGCCTCTTGTTCTACTGGTCCAAGGTTGTCCTTAGCAAGATTAACAATTTCGTACCATACCGGAGTATCGAGCTCAATTCAGTACGATACGATACGAGTATACCGAGTGGTACACTCTAGCGTACCGCTCGGTGTATATAAATAAATATACATATATATATAAAGTTAAAAAAAAAAAAAAAGGGCAACGTCATCGAGGTGACGTCGCCTCGTTTCTTCTCCCCGCGTGGGGAGAAGAAACCTGTTTTCTTCTCTTCGCAAAGCCTCGACAACGTCGCCGAGGCTTCTTCTCCCCGCGCAGAGGAGAAGTCGCCAACAAGGTCAAGGCCTCGATGCCTCAGACGAGAAGGCAACATCTCATATGCGGCTTCCGACGAGGGAGGGCAACAATGGATCTGGATCGTCAAGGGAGAGCAACATCGCATGGAGATGTAGGGAAAAGGAGTCGCTCGGAGGAGCAGGCATCTGAGATTGGCATTCAGAGGAATGGCCAACCCTTCGCGCAAGAGGCACCACGAGAACAAGCAAGCTTGGAAGAATACGTAGCGCACAAAGGTTGGGATGGCTGAGTTCGAGCTACAGCTCGACGTTGACAACTATACTTGATGGTGCTCAAGGTACACGAGGCGCTTGGTAAAGGATAAGACCATGCAAGGTGGAATGGGTTGCACAGCGACCGAAAGAGTTATGCAAAGCTCACAGAGATGAGGGGAATTGCTAACTCGAAGAATTCGGTACTCATGCAAAGGCTTGTATGCGGACGATGGAATGTTCGCGGCCATCCCAAGCCGACCGAAACTCGACGCCATGGAGCATTGAAACTTTCTCTTCGGCATGAGAAGGATACCTTCGTAGGAGGCTGAAGTGTGCAGCGAGTTTAGCATGTTGCTAGACCTTCAGTGGTGCAGCGGGGGCTGTATTGACGTGGAGTCGCAATCTAGCAAGTGCATTTGCAGGAGGCAGAACAATGCACAGTTTGTTCAGCAAGTCGGAGTAGTCCAAGGGGATGGTGGTCTCCGAAGTTTTCAGAGGGAAGGAAACGAAGAGAGATGTTGCTCCAACGGGATAGATACCTAAGAGGGATAAATCCCAGCTCTCTAGAGGGAGAATCACGTGCAACGGACCGCACATATTGAGGAGTACTTCAAAAACAACAACTCCACGAAGCTCAATGGACCGAGTGAGCGACGAGGAGTCGTCGCATGATCTCGCTTAAGAGAATGCATTGGTGGATGCATTGCGAGATCAAGTGGGGGAGCGACCCAAAGCAACACAAATGAAAGCACACTTGGAGTCGATATGGAGATCAGACTCAAGGGAGAGCTGACCCGTGGAATGGTAGGCGCGAGGGCCACCATCAACTCAATGCAAAACGAGGAGCGGAGCAACTTGGGTATAACTTGGCGAAGTACCCAAGCCGCATGAAGGGAGCCGACATAGAAGATGGAACATGGAGCGGAGGCACAGAGCTTCCCTTGGACAGAGGTCAAGGACATGAACTCTTGCAGAGGCAAGAGCAGGATCATGTTGTTCCATGGGTCCCTCATTCTGATAGAGCGGGCTCATCCTGCATGGTGCCAAAGACGAAGGGAGCGTCGAGGCACATACACCTTACCTCAGAGAAGCATTTGATGGAAGAACTAAGGCGACTCAACTTGCAGAGGCGTAGTTGGGTTCAGAAAGCCTTGGCATGGGGCAAGAGAACGCGGAGGCGAGTACTCATGAAGAATATGTCACAGTATTGTCATTCAAGTTGCCATGAAGGAAGCGGTGCGCAGCGGAGATTGTGCTGGTAGGGGAGCAGAGGCCTAGGATCCAAACAATAGTGCACCAATTTCAGCGAAGTCGGTGGACTTCGGGAGCTACTAAGCGACGGATTGTCCTAGAGCGGTGCTTCATTTAGGTATGACCCAAGAGCGGGTGGATGAAGGTCGATTGCCAAATGAGCGAACACAATCAAAGGTGGAAGAGGCCCTATGATATGTTGGCAGAGGCTACACATGGAGGGATCGCAATCCGAGTTCATCCCACAATGATCAGAATGGAATGGAGATGTCACCGAGAGGCAACATGGTGCAGCGGATCGTGGTGGAATAGTTCGTGGTAATGCGATACACAGATTGTAGTCTCGTGAGGGATTATCTCATACAAAGGTATGATCGGGAGCTATTGGGAGCTCCACTTCGGTGAACAACACGACGGCAAGAAGGGCTATGGATTCAAGGAGTGAAGGTCATGGTACCGCAAAGGCGGGTCTTCCGTGCGTACATCGAGTTTTGCATCGGATGAAAGCCTTGGTTATCAGTATATGGGGGCTATGTTCCACCGAGGAAAAAGTTCGAATGCAAGTACCAGTGAGTCCCATGGGAGGGACTTGATCATGCAAAGGTATAATCGAAGCAGCTAGAGAGTTGGACTACTCCAGAGCCCATATTCACTTAAGGGAGCCCGACAAGTCAGAGGACAATGTCGAGGAAGCGAACATTACTACCAAGGAAGCTAAGGAAAACAGAATCGATGTGAACCCTGCAACATGATGGTAAAGACCATGTATGGGAGTTGCAGTCTGTCATTCCATCGACCAAGGGAAACTGCTTGGAGAACACAGAGGTGTTGAAGCAGGGGATCGAAAGGGACAAGGAAGCGATGACGAGTCCAGAGGGACTTAGCTACCCAAAACCAAGCATCGGTTATAATAGAGGTGGACTCGGAGAAGTGTCACAGTGCCACAGATGCAGATCTACCGATCGTGAAGAAAGGGATGCAGATGTGAGGCGACGGATAGTAGGGCCATTGGCATGACAACGCAATGGTACCGCAGAGGCAGGACTTCCGTGAAGTCATCGATCCCTTGCTCTCATGGAGGGAGAGTGTTTGATCATGAAAGGGGTCGAGAAGGTGGAGCATGCGGAGGCAAACTCCAAATATCAAGACAAGGCTGAAGGGCAGAGACCAAGGAACTTCGTAAGACCGGTGTCAATGAGCTTCTCATCAAAATAGCCGAAAATGAAGGACTTCGGGTCGTGCAAGAGTGCACGACCAAGGAACGAAGCAGGTAGTACGCGATGCTATACCTTTGCTACTCAGTAGAGTAGGCGACAAGGTTGATGAAGAAGAAGGTACAATCCCAGAGGCGATCAAAACTATTAGAGGCTTACTCCAAGTTGGGGTGAAAACTTCCTGCATTCCAGAAATTCGATGGCATTGAGAAGGTGAATCACAGTAGCTAACTCAACGTAAGAAGTGCAAACACTTCAAGTACTTCAGAAGTATGAGCAAAGAGTAGGCGAAGGCCAATAACCAGCTCGATGCATGGAGTATAACCCTCGAGGAGGCGGACGAA